>NC_052500.1:31495425-31548066 GCF_016617805.1 Bactrocera tryoni | reverse complement strand
AAAGATACCTCATAGTTTACGAGTAAGTGCCTTATTATTTTCATTGCGTATTGACTTTGAGAACTTTCAAAGCATTTCCTATTCTCTAAAACTTGACTTTGGTTACGATTTAAAGCAAACATTCCTATCCTTTCCATTAGAGTGTATCGCCTTCTTGTTTTATTTCCATTTTTGGGAATTCTTTTAGAAATTAAAGTCAAAAACAATTTTTTGAATTTCCACTCTCATCACGATTATTCAGCATTTCCCGGCGCTCCGTTGTGGTTGCATATTTGATTCGACATTTCACACCTTATTGCCACGGGTCTCCCCAACATGAAATCATTCATGTTGATTTCAATCAAAAACTCATTATGTTCGTGTTTTGTCATGAATATGTATTGTCACATGCACATATACCAACGAGTATGTATTATTTACCACACTGCCACATTCGTATTTCTATTCGAGCTTTTTTTCTGCATGACTGAAGTGCAGCCAATTGTGTGCACCGTGATTCCCACAGCTAATAATGGCGAGTGATCCGCATACATAAATGCACGAATATCAGGAACGAACGAAACTATGCACTCGCAAATAGCGCTTTGTCATCAAATTTCATACATTTGCCAGCAAATATTTGGCTAAGGATAAGTAATTTCAAATTTCCACTATTCATCATTGCACAAATATGGTAGCATAGTACGTACAAGTATACAGGGTGACGTTACACAGACATTTTTGCGTCAGCACTGCAGCGATTCAACAGTTTTAAAGAGCGATTATGTTATCAGTAAGGTAAAATAATATTAAGTCAAACCTCGAGGGACCCATTAGATTCTCAACCCGAAATTTTTCGATAAAAAATTATATTGAAACATTGTTTTTTGTGTTAGAGAAAAGTTTTCAACAGCAAACTACATGTATCCGTATGTATACCTCGAGTTATCCAAGAAACGTTTTCGCGAACCAGTGCTTGTCATAAAATGGCACAATTAAAAATTCCAATCCGAACAAGAGTCACTTTTGGCCCACCATGTACTACATGCATATACTTGTATATATATTAATTTTGTACACCATATATTATGTATATATGAGAGTATTTTCTGAATTTCGGATCAGCAGTGCGAATGCGTTAGCAATGGTAGTTAAAAGTTTCACCTGGTTTAGCAAGTAAGCTTTTTTCATGGAAGAAAAATAGTATACTATTACGGAATCAGAATCGTATTCTATGATATCTTATAAATGAATAGTATTTACTTCAGGAAGTTACATTGGTAGTTTGCTTCATCTCAGTATACACGATTATTGGATTTTCAGTTAATCAAGCAGATATTATTCCGCTGGATAGAGATTTCTGTTCCACATAGACTGATTATTCGTATAGTATCATAGGGATATAGAGTTTCAAAACATTACTGTTAATTCGATTTATGTGGAATCAGATAATGACAACATAATTCCTCCAGGTTATTTTGGAAACATTATTCTGGTATTCTTTCCTTTTTATTCAGTCTATAAGTAATTCTATATTTTTTTTACGATAGAAAGAAATTTATTCCAAGTTTTGATAAAAAAATTGTCCAGATGCAAAAAAAGTGCATACCAAGGAAAAGTTTAATAAGTTCAAAGGTTCCAGCATATTCAGCTAGCCAATCTTTTTGAGACCCACACGGTAAGTTTTCTTCGAACATCACGGAAAATGTAATATACTGTGCCTTATTGGGTCGATTGGGCGTCGCTTTTCAGTATACATTTAGTACTATCCACTAAGAAGAATTATTAGATGAGTTGTGTGTGCTCGTTGAAGTAGTTCTTACACTTCGGAACTTTACCATCCAAATGTTGAGTTATCGTAAGAAGTCCTCGTAAGGATGATCACATGACAGAAGTTCACGATTCTCTATTGGCAGACCGTCTATTATTAGCGAGGTAGCTGAAGATAGTAGACATTTCAAAAGCCAGGGTAAGTCTTTTGCTGCAAGAAGTAATGGACATCAGAAAATTTACATTTACCCACTTCGGATCATAAGTGCTTCCATCGATGCCACGAATCAATTGGTCGGAGTAGGCCACGAACCGTTATCTCGTCAGGCGTATGCTCCAAATTTATCTACGTAGGACTTCTATTTGTTTCCAAACGTGATAAAGTCACTCACCGAAGAAAAATTTGAGTCGAATGAGGAGATTTTCATCTCTAAAGAGAACCACTTTGAAAACCTCCAAATAATGTCCTTTCAGTAGGGTTAATAAGGTTGGAGAATTGTTGCGTTAAGTTTGTCGGACCAAACAACAATATGTTCTAAAATAAATTTCCAATAATATATAAATTAAAAATTCAACTTTCAATTTGAACACAGTAGTAAAAATTTATTTCTTTTAAGTATGATAAATAAATATTGGTATGCTTTTATATACTATGTATATAATCTTAAAATATTACACACCCTCAAATAGCTTTTGGGTATTCTGTTTGATGACTTATTTATTCGTGTAAATGCACAAATGTGATTTTTTCCGATTACTGTAAAGTATTTTCAATTTACCGGGCATTTAATAATGTTATACTGTTTAAATACATCCAACAATAAATATGCATATTTAACTGTAGTTAAATATATGCGACTTGGTGTGGATGCGATGAACGGGACAAGGAGACAAAAAGTAGTACTTGTGATATTTACTACAGGGCCCTTATAAAGGAGCGCAAATTCGGTGTGAGATTCGTGGTGGGAGAGAGCCTCCGGTGCCTTGTCCTGGAATTCACCCCAGTGGATGAACGCATAGCCACAACCCGCATTACAGCAAAATTTTTCAACATAACACTGATTTACGCCTACGTATTGACGGAAAAGAAAGACGATATGTCCAAAGGTGCCTTTTATGAACCTTGTCGTACGGAAGATAGGGCCGTCAACAAACACAGGGAAGGTAAGACGTAGAAAATCTCCAATCACAACCGACAGCTTCTCTCTGAGAGCACTCATGAGCGACACGGTATAAATGAACTGAACTGAACTATTTCAAGCTCTTTACCTAGCTGGTACGATGAGGAGTGCCCTGTCGCAGTGGAGAGAAAGCAAACAGCCTACCTTCGATCGACCACAACATCAGCGGGGTGGGATAAATACCGGAAGTTGAAGACGGAAGCAGAACGCAAATGCAGAAAAAAAAGAAAAAGTCCGAGATGCGTGAGTATGGAGAGCGTGAGATGCTAGCCGACAGGGATAATGCTCGAAAATTCTACGAAAAGATGAGGCAACCAACGGAAGCTTTCAAGACCGGAGCCTACTCTTGTATGTAGTGGTTGATGTTCAGAGCATACTAAAGTTATGGAGAGAATATTTCTCCAGCCTGAGATGGCGAAACCGATTCCGCAATCGAAACGATAAATTTTCCATTGCCGGACTATGATGAGGTGGAAATAGCAATTGCTTAAAGAACAACAATGCGGCAGGGGCCGATGGATTACCGGCTCAGCTATTCAAATACGACAGCAAAAAACTGACAAAGTGTTGAGTGATTCGTATTTCTCGCAAGTGATTTAATCACTTTTATCGTCCATGCTCAGCATTTCTAATCTCATGCACACTTCAGAGCTTTCCTGGTTTTGTCGCTTTTTGCATCCTATTAGATATTACTCACTTAAACATTCTGTTCTTCCATTGCAGTTGATCATCTTCGTCTTTAACTTTTAACTGCTGTCATTGTCATGCCAGTAAAGAAGTATATTTTCATTTCATTTAAAGTAACATCCATGAATAGTTTTTTTTAAACCCTGTAACACGCAAAAGAAGACACTGGAGGCCCTATATATAATCTGCGTGGCGAGCTGCTCCGATTCAGTCTGTACATATGACTATTAGTTTTTAAAATACATATGTATGTATATATCTCAAATTTTGCGCACGTCAAGTTCTCTCCAACAAGCTTCCTATTTGTCATAACCGCCAATTTCGAACAATTATATTAGTTTACAGATCAATATTAGATTTTTTCCGAGATTAATGTTTTTCATCGTTAAAAACATTCCTTGTGCAAATTTTTTATTTAAACATATCTATATTATGATATTTTATTTACTTTATCTCTTTAATTAATTTATCTGGCAAGTTGTCAACGCTAAGTTAATTATGAAGTGAAATAATACCGTTACTTATTATACCAAACTTGCTTTAATCTCCTAATAACTTATGTGCTTCATGAATAGAAAAACTTTCAACCCATATGTGTGTTTGTAGTGCACTCAACCACGAGTAAGACTAATTTCGTTTTATTTTTTCATAGCATTTGGTCGACTTACTAAATCACAGTTTCCGGCAGATCTATCTGAGTGGTCCTCCCACACATTTCTGGCAAATTAACAACTACACACACGCCTTTATATGGCGCCACCCCATTCTTCGTACTGTACGCCACACATTAATTTCCGTTGCCAATATCCTGTTTCCCATGCTTGCCGTCGGACGTCTATTTTTGTTTCGAATTCGTTTCTCAAGTGACTTTTTCTCTTGCAAATTCCCATAGGCTTGCTGAGTGAGTTCGTTCTATGCAGATGTACGCGTATGCTCTTACTAATGACACGGGGTAACTATGGAATATGTCCCTTTGAGGAACCAGGCCTACAGTATCGTTTCTTTTACGTGATCTGGTACTTGTACTTTACTGTAAAGTTTTTTCGAGATATCAACTCCTCGAATTTTCATACTCAAAAAAGTCCTTTGAAGAAAGGTATTCTGAATTCAACAATCTCAATTTAGTTAAAAAATTGCATTTAATGATAATTTTTATTTGTTATTTGGTTTTCAAAACTAGTTTGTTTTATAGTCGGCTGTGAATATATATATGTGGGTTCCACTTGCAAGTAAACAATTTACCAAAGCTAGAACTCTTCATAATATTTATACTTGATCCGAGCTTATTTTCTTTCAAAAGTGTCATTTTTGTTGTGTGGAAGCGGGACGCGTTTGCAGCCAAAGAAAGAAAACGGCCGAGATGCATGAGTATGAAAAACTTCAGAAGCTGACCGAAAGGGATAATGATCGAAAATTCTAAGAAAATATGTGGTGATTAACGGCAGATTTCAAGACCGGAGCATGCTCTTGTAGGACTCAAAGAGATTATCTAGTGGCTGATGTTCAGAGCATACTTAAATAAAAGCTCCATCCTGCTGAACGGTAGTGAAAGTGTACCATATGGCGAACCCGATTCTCCAATCCAATTAAGGAAATTACTCCATAGTACTTCGATTTGATAGTGAGTACTGCTACTAATGTGATATCGGTTTGACTTCCGACTTCTTCAAAATAATTTTCCATAAGTGTTATGTACTTTCGCATCCTAAGTAACGGTTCTTTTTAATCTAGATATATGTGACCTGGTCTACGATAAGGGAGCTAACGTGCGAAAACTAGTTTTCTGAGAAAGCTATTAAAAATAATCGTCAGTTTCTCGTTATCTCATTAATTGTTCTCCTTTTTATTGGCACCTAAGCCCCCTTTCCGTACACCAGGTCACATATGCTTTTCCGCAATGTGTCCTAAGTATTATTGCTCTCCGTACTGTCCCACATTAATACTTAGCGTAGGATCGCACCATTTCCCGATCTCACCGTGTTCATCGCGCTGTGTTCGCTCAACTCTCTTTGGCATACTCGTTTACAAATGTTGATTTTGTTTTCACATGTACTATTTTATTGCCGATTTGTTTGTTGGTCTTTTTGATTCTCGCTGTGGAATCTCTTTAATTTATTGTAACGGCCTCTTATATTACACTTATGTACTACGAACAGACATAAAACATACTTTGCTGCCAAACTGACTGCTGCAGCTTCAAACTTGGTTCATGAAATTTATCTATATGTTTGCATATAGATCTGTACTTGTATATATACACATATGGAACTGTGGTTGTGTGTATTCTACCAGCCAAAACCTATTTGCTTCGTTTGGTGCGTTGTCGGCGATGATAAGACCCACATACCAATAGTATGTATGGCGCTTTATTAAAAAAAAAAAAAACAGACAACAACAGCAATAACAAGTTATGGTAGAAAAATATGTGTTTATTCATGCCCTTTCATTTAATTGAGAAGGGGAAGCGTGCCCACACAGTAATTCAAAAGAGCCTGCATATGCTTTTGGTCGACCTTTTCTTCATGACCTCGTTCATTGCATTCTTCCCCGTTTTCATTGTTGATATTTTAAGCTGCCATTACAGCCTCAAAGCTATTTGCTTTTTGTGCGTTATTGCCGTTCATGTACATATATGTAGTATATGGATGTGTGTGTGTGTCTGTGTGGCTTTTTTAAATGAGTGCCAAATGCACTTAAGTTTATTTATGCGTCTGTAGAATTGTAACTGTGCTTTTTGCTCGTGCAGCCATTTGAACCGGGTTTCGTGTTGCTTTTGTTGGTCATTACATTGTCGTTGTATTTCAGCTTTTGGGCGCAATAAAGTGGACACTGCCAATTTTTAGTGTTTGACTTGCTGTTGCCTACAAACCACAACAAAAATGAGTCCAGCATAAAATATGTGCGAGTGTAGTTGGCAACAACGGCCGTCTGTTGTTTTATCGAATGATCTTTCATTTAATGGCTTTAGACAGACAATTTTCACCTAAAAGAGCAATCTTTAGCGCTATCTAAGTGAGAAATAAATACACACAGCATGACAATGTTATTATCATGTTTAGTGATACGACGCCTTTATGTGTAAATGTGTGCGTTAAAGTGATAGGCAGTAATAATATTAGATAGTTATATAGATTAATAACTGAGGTTTGCACCGCGACTTAAGGTCTATTGTGGCTTCACCTCAGTTACAACGATTCACCCAGCTCAGCTCAGCACGTTGATGAATTTCATTATACTGCTACTTACTTGTGTGCAGTCACTTATCAGGTGTTATGGAGTTTCCGGTTCCATGTCGCAGAAACGGCAATTTGTACAGAAGTGCTACTTGAGCTTATAATGGCCAGTGTAGTATGCGAAAAGTAGCCGAAGTTTGTCCCGTGACAGGTTGGATACGTTTTTAAACCTGCTAAAGTTTTAACAACTCATTAGCAACTTTTCTCTGCCCACTCTTTCCTCCTTACTGAGCAGCTTTTTTATGGTATGACGACAAACCGCAAGAAAGTGTTCCGGTCCTACCATGTTCGTAGATGCTGTGTTCATCAGACAGTTCACTCCGGTATAAACCTTTGTGATCAGCACCCAGATAAGGTACACATGATTATGATCTGATGGGGTGTTCAGCCGTCCACTCCTGCACTAGTAGCCATTAAGTGCCGCTTGACTGTCGCAGAGTATGGCGATACGCTCGTTGCGATAGCTGCGTTAGATTTTATCTCTATGCATCCACGAAAGACCTCTTCAGGTCCTGCGACTCTGCATCAAATCCCTTCGAAGTTTTCGTACCGTCGGTGTACCACTTGATCGTACTACCCCTAAGCAGCTGCTCGAGAGTGGAATCATTTCATGCAGTCTTACTATTATGGGTAACTATGAACTTCCTAGCAAAGTTTACTCTTTTAGTAATTTTGTTGGGGGAAGAGCTAGTAGTATTTCGGCACTTAGGCCAAAATCTTCTGCTGTCATTTGAAGCAGTGTATACTTAAGCCAAAATCTTCTGCTATCATTTGAAGCAGTGTATATTTGGCTACCAGACCGATCACTATATGAAGCGGTGTGACTTCCAGCATGACTTCAAGTGCTGCCGTACGCATAGCACCCGACACGCAGACTCAGGCGGGTTATTGCAGCTTCGATAGTTGAAGTCCTACCGAAGTCTGCGATGCTTTTGAGGCCGAAGCCACCGCTCCATATGCGATAATTGGACGCACGTTCATGGTTTAAACCACTTGACCATCTTCGCTAGTAGCCACACGACTTACTCACTGGTCTATTGGACACCATTAGTGCTTTAGTAGCTTTGACGTGAAGCCAAGATATTTGACCATGTTGGTCATCTCTACCACTCTGCCCCCAAGGGATAGGTTTGTGACCCTGTCCAGGGCCCTACGTCTCGTGATCGGAACGATGATCATCTTCGAGGGGTTGATGTTATTATGAGTTAAACGTACCACAAATATTTTACGACAAAAGTGAAAGAAATGTGTACATGGTAAGTAATTCGGACATTTATGTATATAATTTAATCAAAGTCTTCCAACGGTTTATCCTCTTCACTGATAATATGAATAAAAATACCATTTTAAAGCTCATAAGAGAAAGCCTGGCCTCGATTGTTGCAGCGAACATAATGTTTTGAGCATTTAAACTGTAAGCTTTATATTCAAACTGATGTTTTCAACTAGTGCCCGCTAAGAGTTCTTGTACTCACGAAATATACTAACACAGAAGTCTTCACTTTGACAAGACTGACACTCGTCATTGATGGTAACAGCATTTCCTTCCTCAGCGAAATTGGCTTTTTAACCGAGCTATTACGCCAGAAATGAGTCTAGCTACCAGAGAACGTGATCTTGGACAATTTCCAAACGTTGTACCAAAGTGATTATAAAATGGTAAACACTACTTACTCCGGGATCGCTTGTCGCAGTACATAGTGTACATAGTTTCACTAAGTTCCTGCTTAAAGTCTTCTCAAAACATCATTGAACCTTTAACTTGATTGATGGCTTTATTTGCGAATTGTATTTTGACCCACCGTGAATTCGTAGATTCCAACATCGTGACTATGTTATGTAATTATAAGTGGCTTAACCGCGGATATGTCAACAAACATAACATAAAGCAATCATATTAGGAAGCTCAAAGACTTGTCTACCGCTTATTCTCAAACCCTTTGCATGGTATTTGTACTCTTGCGGAGGCCGCAGACGTAGCTGCAGTTTCCATAGATGGAAGCAAATATAATTAGGAAAACAGTAATCTAACCGCTTTGATATGGTAAGTGCTTGAGTATTGGATATAACGGAGAATTAATGAACTGCGTGAGCATTGAGATCTTAGTTCTATATCGTAATTTGCGGAAGTATAACATTGACACGTAGGTACTATCGAAATAATTGTTAAAATACTTCAGGCTAGTACAGAAGTTCTTGAAAGAGGAAGATAAAATAACATAGATGAAAGGAACAAGTTAGGAAGGGCTAAGTTCGGGTGCAACCGAATATTTTATACTCTTGCAACTTTCAAGAATCAAACCAGGGAAATACTTTGAGGTGTAAAACCTCAAGCAGAGGATCGAAATCGAATCAGACAGATACATAAGGTTTCTAAGGAAACGAAAGTCTTTATATGAATTATTTATTTTTTCCAATACCATATCACCATACTATTAACCAGCCACATACTGTAAAATCAATCATCTAGAGTAAAGTCAGTCGGATGTTCGAAACTTCTCATATTTAAATTTAGGCATAAAGACACAATGTTATCAGTCAAATACGCTCTCTCATTTTCACTGAGATAACTCACATATTGACCAATATAAGCAGTACAAAGGCACCCCGAAATTCGAAAATCTAGATAATAGGCATATGGAGGTTAAGGGAAGTATTAACTCGATTCAACCCATTTTTGTCATACAGACTAATCATTATCAGAGAAAAATTATCCCTTAATTTCAATCATATAACTCAATCATTGACCCACCTTTTCGATCAAAAGTCAACTATAGGATCCGGGGTCCAAATATTCGATACCTACGGGCTTGAACAGTTTCTGTTGGATTTGAATTACAAGGTGGCACACACTAAAAAGGGCGGGCCACGTCCACTTTTCCAACAAATTTTTACAGGTTTATATCTTAGTTAAGTGCTTAATTATGGCACTTAATGTGTTTTTGGTCAATGGCGATTTGTGGGTGTGGCAGTGGTCCGATTACGCCTATCTACGATCTCGTATTTTTTTGTACTAAAGAAACCGCATACCAAGTTTGATCAAGATATTTCAATTTTTACTCAAGTTACAGCTTTCAAGGGATGACAGACGGACAGAGAGGTAGTCAACCGGATTTCAACTTTTCTCGTCATCCTGATCATTTATATATATACTATATATATTAGGGTGTTTTTTTTTCTTTGAACTATTCATTTTTTTCAGTCCCGTCACGAAATTTCCTTGGAAATACCCCAATAAAATTGCCTGAAAATTTTGGCCCTTAATAATGGGTTGTCAAAAAAGTCTTGCGGTATTTTTATTGATTTTTTTTTTATTGAAATTGAAATGAATTTTTGATGACTCATGCCCAGCTCTTGACCGATGCTACGGCTGCTACTATGCCGGTCTCTTTCGACCAATTCAGCGATTTTATCGGAATTTTCGACGACAGGTCTTCCGGAGCGTGGCGCATCTTCGACCACCTCTACACCAGAACAAAAAAGTTGAAACCATCGTGGTGCGATGGAAATGGAAACTGTATCGGGTCCATAAACTGCACAAATTTTATTGGCGGCTTGAGATGCATTTTTGCCTTTATCGTAGAAGTACTGTAAAATATGCCGTATTTTCTCTTTATTTTGCTCCATGTTTGCGACGCTGTAACTCACGAGTAACTTAAAAGAAACGGCAAACAATCAAACACGTGTTAGCGCGTGAAACGAGAACTACACAACAACCTATTATTGACATTAAGAACTGGACCAAGGCCTGTAAAAATTTTCCATAGAAAATACACTACAATCGTGAGTTTTTATCTTTAAATTCCTACAGATCAGAGGTATTTTATGGCATCGCTTTGACTTTAGACGCATATTTCTAAGAATTGTTCACTCTACAAAAGTGCTCAGTGCAACAAAGTTGTAACTCACACCGGCGAGGTAGTACGAGGCTCTAAACCCGATTTTTCTAAGAATTTCGCATTTTTTTGTATATATCTCGTAAATGACAGGAGTTATAGAAAAAATGTGCACGTAAAATTTGTAGGAAATTTTATTTGCTATAAAAAAATCTAAGGTCAAAATCGCTTTCATTAATACTTCTCGAGATTTTCAGCTTTTTTAGTAAGGCTTGGTAAAAGTTCGGCTTGGTACCAAAAATGGAAGGAATAATATATCTATTCCTGGTTCTGATGTACGAATTGTGGGAATTTTCTCCCCCGATTGTTTATTATGACTGTAGTTTTTTTGAGATATTTTTATTTCGTTTTTTAACGTTACAAATTCATTCGTTATACAATTGGCAACAGTATTTGAACTCCAAACGAACTTATCTTTCCTTATATGTTTTTTTTTGGAAACTTGTTTTATGGGGTCATGAATGTACGATGTTCACGATATATTGGGGCTACGTCAACATCCGCAGTCACTTCTACCGTGGCGATCTTGAATTTCGCACCTAATTATCCCGGCTAAATCCCGCTAGCAAAACCCACTTACTACCTATTTACCTAGTTTGTCAAGTAATATTCGCTTTCTTACTTACTGGTGCTCCAGCGGATCACTTTATGAGTGATGCACGATTGAAAACCAATCAAATTTGTGGCCGGGTATACTAACTCATTAAACCTTTGATGTACGTAAGTCCCTGCCAAAAGCCAGATGCCCTGCAGTATGCTGCTGATTCGTGGAATTACATTTTCGGCTGTTACTAATAGCTACCACGGCTTATGTAATGCTTTGATATGTACCTGAGGTCAATAATTTGGTGAGCAAATGTGTCGATTGCATTTCGAATTATACATTTGTATAAATTTACCTAATACTCTAAATGTAATTATATGTATGTCAATGTGCCTGTAAACATATTGGGAAATTGTGCCGCACCTAAATCATTCAGTTAATGCATTTACGCACTTACGAAAATATATATATGTTAAGTAACACAAGTAATATAGTGAGACCTCTAAGTAGTTCAATATACGATTTGAAGTAAAATTTTCTACTCATATCGTATCCTAAAAGCATAAGACTAAAACCATCTCTTTGAGAAAGTTTTGAAAAGTTGGTTCAGCAAGAGAGCAGTATGGAAAGAATGTTCTCAATGCTAGTACGAAAAAAATTAAAATTATATTACTTCGAAGAATGTAAACTGAACTAGGCAGTTACTTTTCTTAAACTGGAACGATTCTGACAGACATCTGACAATCGACATCTCGCAATACTGAAGTCGACTGAAATAGTTGGGCTTTTGAGTTATGCTAACTAGTTGTAAAGTAACTTAGTTCTGGTACAATTGATTACTGGAACTAGTTGCAAAGTAATTTATAACTGTCATATTTGACTACTGGGACGTTCAAATATTGCGGATAATATACTTAAGTGACAGATTTGGTTCATTATTAATATGCTTGGGCAAAGACACAGTTTCGGTTACAATATTAAAGAGCACACATGTCTACATATTCATAAATGTAGATCAGATCAAAAGCACTTAGTATTGCAGGGCACATACTGCCTTATTGTTATTATCATTGTTATAACAAGAACTCTATTAGCATAACGGTAAATAAGGTAACTGAGCAATCGGCTTGTGTCATGCTACGCACCTGTGACGCAATGAACAGTTTCCTGTCACGTCATATCTCCATACATACATATATGCCTATAATGTGTGCGCAAATGAAGCCACAAAGCTTGGTAAATCAACCGCTCCCTTTGGCTTACAGCGTCACTTTATAGGCCTTACCTGACAGTATTCAACTGTTGCCCCTTAGGCGCGTTATTGCTTTTATTTGCCATTTAACCACGTGATATGCTTGCGTTTCACAAGCTGATAGGGCGACGTTCGCACAGCCGCCACCAAAGCCATCGCCAATTTAAAGTCCTATAAATTAACCACCCACCTAATTTGCATATACGAGCATAAAAATTTGCTGCTGAAACCACGAAATACACAAAAATGCGCTTCCCTAAATGTGTACTTACATATTTTAACGCTTCCCACAAGCATTGCGTCGCCCGCCATTATGCCACTTTGCAGTACAATTTTTCCCGATTCCTTTCTTGCTTTTGTGCTCGTAACATTACTGCTGCCGGTTTATGTCATTTGGCGGGCGAAAGCGTAAATAATGCGGCGGCTTCGTCTGTCGCTCTTCTTCTTTGTGTTTGTTACTTTCCGCTTCTTTGTGGAGCACTTTGGCACGAATTTGAGCTTCAGTATACATTATGTATGTACATTACAGACATGTGAAAAGTTCTTAACGCTTTAAAGAAAAGCAGAATTTGTTACCGTAATTTGTTTAATTTTTTAACAGTTATACCAATATACTGACTATAGCGATTTTTGAACTTCAGTTTGGTTTTTCTGCGAAATTGGCCTGAGGATCGCCGACTGCTTTTCAGCTTTCCTTCGTTCTGATCAAACCTGAGGGCAGAAAAAAGTCGCAGAAGGTCAAATCCGAGTGACCGTGTGAATGCAATTTGAGATGCATACCGTGTAATTTTGATAACTTTGTTTTGTGACACGGTTAATTGTTCTATTGGAAGCTTCCGAGGCATACAGCTTGCACAAAGCTTTCTCATACCCATATATTCGTCTGCAATATGTCCAGTCTATTGCTTTTATAGCTTTAGAGCTGCTGATATCTCGATCAATTTCATTTTAGGGTAATCCAATACACTTGTTTGGATTTATCGATGGCTTTTCCCTTGCCTGCTTTTTTGGCTACTTCGTTCATCGTCATATTTAGCAATGCGCTTTGGAATGATTGCTTTGTTTATCGCAAAATATGCTTAAAACTCATCACTTGCATTTTTGATTTCAGCAGAATTTACAAACGAATGGTGTTTCTCTAGTGACCGAAATATGTCCTTATAGGAAATTTACTGCTCTACAACGCAGTTAAGCGTTAAGCGATAAAAACAAATTTGCCTTAAAATAGTTAAATATACGTATCAAACGTTAGTATCTTTTAAACGGCTAGATATACGAAAGGATCACGATAGATCATTTTTGAGAGCATTCAATTTCCTAAAAAATTCATATTATTTTTCAAATAGTTGGAAACGAGATGATGATAAGAATAAATTAGAAAACGGAAAGGCGGAGAACCTTTTCGTTACATTTAAGAGCTCATTCTTGGAAACAATTTCTTAGAAGTGTAGTATGTCAACCAATTTTTCAGAGTACCAAGTGAAAAAATCGTTTTTTGTTAGTTCCCTACTGAAAACGGTGATTTAGTTTGCCACGAAGTTTGTAACCCTTAGAAGAAAAAGTCGGAGGCACCATATGTTTTAATAATCAGCGCAACGAGATGATTTGATATAGCTCTATCCGTCTGTGAATATATATGTATATAAGCGAACTAATATCGGGTTTTTAATACGAACGCTACAAAAGTAGTAGACCGATAGGAACAGCAAACGACGCAAAATTTTGTCTCGCTTCTTAGACATTTCTCTTCAGCAAGGTTTGCCACTTCACCATGAAAGATATACGATCCAACAACGAGTCCAAATTATTAAAATTTACTACCAAAATTCGGAGTCAGTGGTCTGAACTTCAAATCAACTTTGGATGATATGAACTTGAACAATATGTGGTTCCAACAGGACGGATTTACTGAAAACCAAATTTGGTGGACGTGTTATCTCACGAAATGGCGGGGCTACGTCAAGTCTATGGACTATGCGAACAAGCCAGCGACGAACTTGCATTAAAAACTTTTTAATTTGAAAAGTTATCGTAACGAAATTCAGCATAGATTCTTATTCTCAATCCTCAATCTCTGAACATGTTGTTCAGAACGGACCACTATACATTGAAATCGCGCATATACTACTTAGTCCAAAAAATAAGGTGCATTGTACTTATTTTGACAATTCTTTATTTATTCTTCCAAATCAATTTCATCCCCTTCAAAGTAATCCCCTCCCGCTGCTATGCACTTATGCACTTTCCAATCTTCGAAACACTGGTTGTAGTCACTTTCCGGGATGGCCTTCAGTTCCGTATTCGCTGCGGCTTGAATCTCCTCTTTCATATAAAAACGGTGTCCTCGGAGCGGTCTTTTGAGCTTGGTAAACAGCCAGAAGTCGCACGGCGCCAGATCAGGTAAATACGGTGGTTGCGGAACGATATGGGTTGAGTTTTTGGCGAAATGATCACGAATTACGAGGGCAGTATGGGATGGTGCATTATCGTGGTGTAAAAACCAAGAATTGTCTTTCCACAATTCCGGCCTTTTTAGGCGGATAGCGTTACGCAAACGACGCATAACGTTCAAATAATATTCCTTGTTGACTGTTTTACCGGTTGGAAGGAATTCATAATGCACAACACCACGATAATCGAAGAAAACAGTCAACATGACCTTGAGTTTTGAGCGACTATTCGCTCGATTGATCGATTGTTTCGGGGTCGTAAGCATAGATCCAAGTCTCATCGCCAGTTATAATGCGTTTCATGACAACCTGGTAATCGAAAAGTATCGTTTCACACACTTCAACGCGACGCCCTTTTTCCAAAAAATTCAATGTTTTCGGTACCAGTCGACGCGCTTGAGGCACAAAACATCCTTCAAAATGGTATTGGCTGATCCTTTCGATATGCCAACTTCATCAACAAGGTCTCTAATTGTTAATCGACGGTTTTTTAATACCAAATCTTTGATTTGTTGAACGTCAGTTTCGTCGGTTGAGGTTGAGTGTCGCTCTGGACGCTCTTCGTCTTCGTCTTCGACACGTTCACGGCCGGCTTGGAACTCACTATACCACTTGTAAACATTTTTTTTAGACATAGCCTCATCACCAAAGGCTTTCTGCACCATCCTCAACGTATCCGCAGCAGAAAATTGATTCCGTAAACAAAATTTAATGCAAATTCTTTGCTCAACAAATTTCGACATTGTAAAAAACGAAAACCTCACTTTTAGCAGCTCACAAAACGACTCGTATCTCAAACACTAATGAATATTGTGACATGAAATTTGATATAAATGTGACTGACAGTACTACCAACCTAAAAAAAAAATAATTCTCCAAATTTTTCGACGCGCGCAGCTTAAATTCAGATGTCATATATATTTCAAAAGTTAGGTTTACAGCTTATGGATTCGGTTCTAGTGGTTCAGGTTTTACCAGAACTTGTTTTTAGTCATATAGGATGATATTTTCATACTAAATAAGAAAAAAAAAAAAAAACTTTTTTTGGCCCACCTTAATATGTATGTATATCTTCCAAATCCGTATTGCTTCAACACATATCACTAAGCTTTTAAAATAATCTTTCGCTAATAAGCACTGCACTTACCTCAACTTGGCGAACCATGAAAACAGATTAATTCTTGTAAATTTCCCGAAACCGCCAAGCTCAGCTATAATTCAGAGTTATAGACGCAGAGAACACGGTACGGTACTCAAACAAGTTGAAATTTAAGACCAACCCACGTGCTTGAGTCAAAATCTTGTTCTGCGCAATATTTCGCATGGGTGGAATACCTTAACATACACCTGTCTTATGTAAAGATGTGCATGTGTTTCTAAGTAAGTAGGCAGTGCCCCACTTCTTTACTTTCATTTTCGTTGTGCGCCGCCCACCGCTGGAGCTGCGCTACATATTATCCCTGTTAAGGCTGTGTTGCCTTCCGTCTTATGTCTAATCCAAGTAAAACCATCTAAACATCTTTCGGCGATGTGGATTTGAAGAGGCGTAAGCCCGATATACATACATACATATTTACATAATATACTTAGATAGGTATATAGGGTATGAGAAGGATGCGAGTACATTCCCTTAAGTCGATTACTAATGCGAGAAGTGTGTAATGCGGTGGCAGGAATGCCGCTTAAATGTTATGATACAAGTAAATTGGAAGATGATGTGTTTATGTGGCATCATAATAAGAAATAAATATCGGCAAGTAAGCCAAGCCACCTGCTCACCAATGCAAACAATGTGAAGGGCGACATGTACCATTTGGCGTATCTTGAGCGTTTCGGTGCGGCTTGTTTGTCATGCGATCTTTTGCGGTGACAAGGTAATAATTTAATTTTGTAGTCGTATTTGTTTGACTGAGCCATAAGTTTTAAAGCAAATGTTCGAGCGATAGGCTGAAGTGCGTAACGTCTGCCCAAAGGTAATACAAAACTTTGTTCTTAAACTTTGCTTGTGTGGGCTACCCTAAAGTTTGTGTGGCTAAATTGAAAAGTTGCTGAAATCCGAGAAAACTTTCCCAGAAAAAATAAATTAAATATGCCGGGTAAAGGATTCAAGTGGCCCACATAAATTATGTGGCTTAAAAATATCTTAGAATATGATTTATTGAATAACTGATAATATGCGACTTACATAAAAACTTTTGTGGAATTAAAAAGGAGTTAACAGATGTCACATAAGTTCATTGTAATAAATAATTCACTATATACATTTATATATGTACATGGAAGAAGTTTCTGATAAGTAAAAATTAGCCCTCTGACAAATGCTTAGGAGATCACCCCACGCCATTCTTAGCGTGCTGTTGATACTCTTCGAGTAAATAGAAGGCGTGTTAAACATAAGTCAACCACCAAAGGCTAATGGACATTATGGCCTAATTTTATGTACAAGAAAAAATATTAAATAGAACAAAGATGTTGCCATAGAAGCACTTGATTTTGATTGTTCAGTTTGTTTGACTGCTATGTATGTGCTATAGTGCCCCGGTCTAGATAATTCCTTCGGATATTGTAGCGCTGCATTGAACAATAATACATAAGAAATTTTGTGAAGATATCTTTTCGAAACTTTTAAATGAAAGAATGTAAAAAAATTACTACATTAGTTATTAACATGTTAATACTTTGTAGTATGGCCCCGACTTTTCAAGACAGCTTGACATGTGAGAGGTAAGCTCTCCACAAGTTTCTGGTATCTACTCCGTGGAATGGAATACCACGTTTCCTTAATTCCAGCACAAAGATCGTCCGAACGTTTCAATTTTTGTTTCCTGATCTTACATCATTCCAAAAGGTTTCTATGCTATTTCTATTGGGTTAAAATCCGAACTTTTTGCTGGTAATTCTATCCCAATCATTATCATTCATCAATATCCAATTTACAGATCAATTCTGGCCAACGGTCTCACTCCAAACTGAAAACTCACCCCACACCATAACATTATCTCTTCAATAAGCACCTCTGAATATGTCTATGCCAAGTAAGCTTTGCAACTCGTTTTACGTCGGGGTGTTTTCTGTATTCTTATTTTTTTATTTTTGTCTCTAGATCTCAATTGACTGATGTAATAGCAGTATGTATCATTTTTCCCTAACATTTCGGTATTTCTGCGATTTGTGAAGGAGTTCGTACATAACGCATCGTTTTTCTAGAGTACAATTTAGCCCTCTACCCTTTTTTTTTACTATTTATGCAAATTAAAATGCCACTCTAACATCATTATTTTTCTTGCACAAATTTCGGTTTTCAAATGAGAGACATAGTTTACTGTTACACATTTACACTCAGTCGAAAAATAAAGCTTTGACAGATATTATATATAAGGAAAATTTTACCTCAAATATTGTTATCCACAAGTGTGCTATTTCTCTGTGCATAGCTGTTAATCATAATACTTTTTTTTTCTTTGACACAAACACCGATTGTTTGCGCGGTTATAGCAGAGTTAATAACAGCATGCCAGTCGGTTCTTCTTTTTGGTATTTGGCGCCAATTCGAGATATCGAGTGCAGCCAGGTCCTCCTCCATTTGATCTCTCCAAGTAGAGTGGAGGTCTTCCCTTCCTTTTGCTTTCCCCGGCGGATACTGTGTCGAATACTTTCAGAGCTGGAGTGTTTTCGTCCATTCCGACGACATGATCTAGCCAGCGTAGCCGCCGCCTCTTGTTTCGTTGAACTATGTCAATGTCCCCGTATATCTCGTACAGCTCATCGTTCCACTGAATACGATTTTGCCAAAGTACAAAGTACAAGACTATAAATTTTCCGCAAAACCTTTTCTTGACGAGTTGGATTTCAAGGCTAATATAATTGTTGGTATTAATACTGGAGAAGGCGAACCCGATTCCCCAATCGATAACGATGGAGCAGACGTTCCATTGCCCGACCATGAAGAAGTTCGAATAGCAATTACCCGTCTGAAGAACAACAAAGCAGAGGGGGCCGATGGATTGCCGGCCGAGCTATTCAAACATGGCGGCGAAGAACTGATAAGGAGTATACCAATGACTGGAATTTAAGTGTGCTTTGTCCAATCCACAAAAAGGAAGACCCCAAAATCTGCGCCTCCTCAACACCGAATATAAGATTCTATCGATCATTTTGTTTGAAAGACTAAAGCCCACCATCAACAACCTGATTGGATCGTATCAATGTGGCTTTATACCTGACAAATCAACAACCGACCAGATATTCACCATGCCCTAAATTTTGGAAAAGACCCGTGAAAGGAGAATCGACACACACCATCTCTTCGTCGATTTCAAAGCTGCTTTCGACAGCACGAAAAGGAGCTGCCTTTATGTCGCGATATCTGAAATCGATATCCCCGCAAAACTAATACGGCAGTGTAAGATAACTTTGCGCAACACCAAAAGCTCCGTGGGGATCGAGAAGGACCTCTCCGAGCCGTTCGATACCAAACGGGGTTTCACACAAGGCGACTCCCTAACGTGCGACTTCTTCAATCTGTTGCTGGAGAAAATAATTCAAGCTGCAGAACTTAATCGAGCAGGTACAATCTTTTATAAGAGTTTAGAGCTGATATCATCGGCCTCAACACCCGCTCCGTTAGTTCTGCTTTCTCCAGACTGGAGAAGGAAGCAAAGTAAATGGGTCTGGCAGTGAACGAGAGCAAGACGAAATATCTCCTGTCATCAAACAAACAGTCGTTGCACTCGCGACTTGGCTCTGACGTCACTTCTGACAGTCATAAATTTGAAGTTGTAGATAATTTCATATATTTGGGAACCAGTGTAAGCGCCAACAAAAATGTCAGCCTAGAAATCCAACGCAAGATAGCTCTTGCCAACAGGTGCTACTTCGGACTGAGTAGGCAATTGAGAAGTAAAGTCCACCCTTGATGAACCAAAACCAATCTCACTCATTATTCCCGTACTGCTATATGGTGCAGAGGCTTGGACGATGACAACAACTGATGAGTCGACGTTGCGAGTTTTCGAGAGAAAGGTTCTGCGAAAAATGTATGATTCTTTGCGCGTTGGCCACGGCGAATATCGCATTCGATGGAACTATGAGCTGTGTGTGATATACGACGACATTGACATAGTTCAGCGAATTAAAAGACTGCGGGTACGCTGGCTAGGTCATGTTGTCCGAATGGACGAAAACACTCCTGCTCTGAGAGTATTCAACGCAGTACCCGCCAGGGAAAGCAGAGGAAAAGGAAGACCTCCACTCCGTTGGAAGGACCAGTTGGAAAAGGATCTAGCTTCGCTTGGAATATTCAATTGGCGCTACGTAGCGAAAAGAAGAAACGACTGGTGCGCTATTCTTAACTCGGCTATAATCGCCTAAGCGGTGTCTACGCCAATAAAGAAGAATATTAATACTGGTTCCAAGATGGACGAAATTATCTACGACTTCAAATTTATGAATCTGAATAGTGACGTGTGAGCCCAGTTGCGAATGCGACGACTGTTTGTTTAATTATAGGAGATATGTCGTCCTGCACTCGTTCACAACCATAGCCATACGAGTACATTCCACCTCCTTATCAAAAGTGAAAAAGGCGGAACTAGTTGCGCGGTTATTATCAATATCATTGGCGTCCGCCTGCAGCTGTATACTCTTAAAGAACATTGTATCTACTCGATTAACCTCCTAAGGTCGAACTATTTTCTCTAGCGGTACATTGAAGAAGTCACACGATAGACAGTCGCCTTGTTGGAAACCTCGTTTGCAATCGAACGGTTCGGAGAGGTCCTTCCAAATCCTGAGCATCGCCAGTTTACATAGCTGTATAAGTTTGTAGGGGATGCCAAGCTCAAATTTAGTGGCATAGAAACAGTTTCTTTTCATAGTACCGAAGGCTCTTCTAAATCGACGAAGAGGTGGTGTGTGCAGATCGTATTATCACGGGTCTTTTCCAAGATTTGGCGCATGGCGAGTCACCCCGCTTTTGGATTGGGCGACCTTAACCCGCAAAGAATCTGATGAAAAGCTCAGCTGGAATCCCATCGGCCTCTTAAACTTTATTTTCATTCATGCGGGTAATTGCTTTTCGAACCTCTTCATAGTGGATCAATGGAACATCTATTCCATCGTCATCGATTTAAGAATCGGGTTCGCCATCTCCAGATGTTAGAAGTTTAAAAAAAAGTATATAAGTGATCAGGATGACGAAGCGATCCGAATTCTGATTGACTGTTCGTCTGTCTGTAATCTGCATACAGTGGCTCACAGTAGTATTTGGGATAATCCTTACCATTTCTTTTATTAAAATTTTCATGGGTTAAAGTAGACAATTTCATTTATTTAAATGCGTGTATTTATTGATTCATATTTTCTTTAGAAAAAACAGTAAACCATGAAAATAATTATTGCCCGTTATGCACATCAAACCAAAAATATGCGTTTCGGCGAAATTCTGTGCTCCCAAAAGTATTTTTCTTTTATTTTCAATTCTGCTGGTTGATTTTGTGCACATTAAAAATGCCTAAAGGTAAAGAATTAACTCCTGCTGAGAAAAAAATTAGTTTGCACCTTCACAACGAAGGTAAATCGACGAAATATATTAGCAATATGTTTATTCGACATCGTCAAACTATAGAAAGTGTGTTAAAAAGTGCAAAAAACGCGGTAATCTAGAAAACACAAGTATTGGACGACCAAAGTTACTAACAGTAAGAGAAAAGCGTAAAATCCACATTTGTCAGTCCCAAAAATTAACCATGAACTTAGAGTAGCGTTTCGCACCAAAGTGCCAGATAAAACAATGCGCAGAATGTTTGGAAATAACAAAATACACGGTCGTGATGCAAGAAAAAAAACACTTAAATCGGTTATAAATAAAAAAAAGATACTACCGTTCGCTAATACCTATAGAGTTAAAGATTTTGACTTTTGGAAAAATATTTAGTGACGAAAGCAAATATAGCATTTTTGATCGGAGGGTCTGGCGGAAACTAAATGAAGAATTAAATATCAAAAACGTCAGAGCAACTGTTAAGCACGGCGGTGGTTCCGTCATGGTGTGGGGCTGCATGTCAGCTCAAGGAGTCAGGAATCTCGTTTCTCAAGAAAAGTTTACATTCCAGTGCTGAAAAAATGAACATGCCAAAAAATGAGTTTTTATTTCAACGCGACAATGATCCGAAACATACAGTCTCCGACGTTAAAATGTGGATTCTTTTCAACTCAAAATTTCTGCCAACAAGCCCTGACATTAATCCAATTGAAAACTTTTGAGCTCATCTTGACAATAAGGTAGGGAATTATCAAATTTCATCAAAAAGTGTGCTTAAAAGAGTTTTAAAAAAGAAATGGGAATAGATACGCCCCGACTTTTGCCGAAAGTTGACAAAATCATCATTTTGATTCCAAAAGTGACGTTTGGAAGCTATCTGTAAAAATAAAGGCTTTCATACGAATTACTAAATAATTTTTGCTTATGTTCCCATATGAGTTCAACTCAAAAGCAATATACTTTTGTGAGCTCAAAATTCTGAATATTTTTAGGTATTGCTAAGTTTTTAATGAAAAATTAAATAGTTTTTACGTTTTAATAATGATTTATTGAAGTGTAAACTATTTATTTTATTATCTTGATGGAAAAGTGCATTCAACATCATTTAAAAGTACAAAAACACGAAGTTTTAATTAATAATATTCACATGAAAAATACTTTTGTGATTCACTGTATATCGCAAGAACCATTCGACCACAATCAATCAAATTTGGAGCTTAATATTATTATGTTATTCATATTATACAATGTAACAAAAACAGACTAGCACAAAGTCTTCCTCCAATATATTACATTTTTAAATTCCATAAAATCCTTTCTATTTACATTACATAACTCAAGTAACAGTGGAGTTATCGGAATAAAACTTTCCACAAATAGTGCTTTTAAGATCAGCTTAAATCGAAAATATAGATTTTGAAATAGTCTAGAAAAACTTTTTTCCAATAATAATGCTGCCTTTGTCAAAACTACATATATAATATCAGGTCAACATTTCCCCTAGCCTCCATATTCTCAACATAAAGATTTTAAAACTTTCGCTTGGCTTCATACCATATACATTATATTATATTGTACGATATTTTAGTAAAATTCACTGAAAGTATATATTATTTTACACCGATTTTATGAAATCGGTCCTCGAATTACCTCAACAGTTTGTATGTAGTTTGCGTCGCGATATAGTCATGAAAACATGATATAGTCAGGGGACATGCAAAAAAGCCCTTAAGACCAAAAGCATCAGAGGATTCTACAAAATAATTTTCAATGATAACTCAATGAAGTTGACCATACCGCCGACAAAGTTGAGTTTTTGAAGGAAGCTGTTGGACTTATGGGAAATTTATCGACATCCTTCTGTGTGAAATGGCACCTTGTTAAATATCAATAATAACGGTGGTGTAATTTTATAAACTGGGATTCCGTATGGTTCGAATCTGTCCTCCAACCGTATTATAGTGTTCTCAGAATACAAATGAATGCTCGCAGTAAAGAAGCCACCGAGACTGTGAGTTATTTGGAACTAAAAGTTCGCTAAAACTGCTACCAAAACGTTCGAAAATTGCTGGTATTATACATAAAACCACAAAAAACTGCTTCAAAGGGTAATACTCAGTATTTTTCAAATATTTAATTTGTATGCAGGCATATAGGTATCATAAGGCTAAAATATAAAAAACCTGCCAGTCCAATTGATGCACCGGATGTGAATAAATTAAAACAAAATAAAGTTATCTCTTTTGAAAGAGTTGTGTGTTTCCCATGCTATCGTTTACACACGTATCGAGGAGGCATTCCGTTATTTTCAATTTTAATTCAATCAATATATGTATACAGAATTCATATTAAAAACGTGTTGCAGGGATTATGAAGATATTTATCAAAATGCAAACGCGTAAAGGCTTAAGTCAATATCACGGTATTGGCTTATTTACAAAAGCCTCTGGGAAACAACAAAAGCGAAAGCGCTCCTTAAATCCGACCGGCACATACATTCGTACATGCAAAAGCAAACAGCAGTTTCATTAGTCGCACCTTTAGCTTGGGCAACAGTTGCGGTCAGTTTCCATAATTAAAATGAATAATGTATTGTAATTTGTGCACAAATGACCGCAAAATGAGCAAACATCGACACAGACATGCGCACAAATGCTGCAGCGTCTATAAAATTAATAAAATAATTATAATATAAAATCCAGCGTTGAATTTATTTACATTTTTGTCGCCAATACATAGGTACATTGATTTAAATAACTTTCAATGTTGCCAACAATTAATTAGTGTCAAACATGCATATTCGATTTTATGAAAATCCCTTAAATTAATAACGCAGGTGAAAACGCCGTTAAATTAAAATTTAAGTTCGTATAATACATCTCGATGCGTATTTAAGAGCCTTATGAAAATTTCTTCATCTCAGATTACGTTAAGGAGTTGATTGGTTTAATGAAATCGGGATAAAAAAAATTAAATCGGCTTCAGTAGATTTAATAAATTGACAGAAGAAAAATGATTTCCATTAATTTTATTTTATTTCAACGGCATCCCGTAAGCAATAAAAACACTGTGTAAAATCTTTATTCACTTTCATACGAAACAAAGCACGAACAGCGCCCCTTTCATCTACCAAATTTATTTCAAAAGCGCAACACGTGCTCACAGTTTCGTGACGCTATATTGCTTAACAACCAAATAATTTATTAAAATTCAAAGAGGACAGAGGATTGATTGAATTCTCAACTCAAATTCCAATTTATTTAAATGAAATAATTATAATTGTTCAATTTGTTTGAATAGATAGTGAGTAATAAGCAAGTTTCCGAAAAACGGGAGGATGCTTTCAAATTTGCTACTTGAGGTCCAATACATGGATATACACTAAAAAGGTAAACATATTAAGTTTGCCACAACGTTTGTAACACCCAAGTGACTAATGTATAAACTAAGTTTGCCACAACGTTTGTAACACCCAAGTGAAAACGTTAGCTCCCTTTTTCCTTTTCGTAGACCAGGTCACATATAGATATAAATGATTAGCGGGTCCAGCTGATTCGAATTAGTTAGGTCCGTATATCTTTTAGCAAACTTTTCTCTCACTTGTTGAAATATTGATATAAAATTTTGTACACGTCGTTTTCGCTCCAAGAAGCTGCTCATATTTGAGAATCGCTGATACCGGATAATTATAGCATATTTGAGACTTTAAGTTAAGTGTGCACTCAATCATTAGGTTAGATGGTTCTGTTCTCTTTTTTTACGGCTCTGATAGCTGGTCCAATCGCGCGAATTCGTCTCCCTGAATGTCAATAGAACTTCTTACTTCAACTTCAGCAGCGTCGCTTAATCTCGTTCGGAAAGCACAGCAACTTCAGCTGCGGCAGTGAAATAGCGTCGCATTCCCCTATGGTGAAAATACTCTTTGATACTCTTTAATACTCTTTATTCCACCTTCCTCGTGCTTATGAGCAAGACTTCCGTTTTCTGCTCAGCCAATTCTAAGCTCTTGGTAGCAAACCATTGACGTAGACCATTATACTTTCATTGGATTTGAGCCGGAGCTCATCCAGATACTACCATTTTGGGGTTATTGCTATTGATTTAACGTTTTTTGGTTAAAAAAAATAGCTCATTATAATATCGGGTGATTTTTTAAGAGCTTGATAACTTTTTTAAAAAAAAAAACGCATAAAATTTGCAAAATCTCATCGGTTCTTTATTTGAAACGTTAGATTGGTTCATGACATTTACTTTTTGAAGATAATTTCATTTAAATGTTGACCGCGGCTGCGTCTTAGGTGGTCCATTCGGAAAGTCCAATTTTGGGCAACTTTTTCGAGCATTTCGGCCGGAATAGCCCGAATTTCTTCGGAAATGTTGTCTTCCAAAGCTGGAATAGTTGCTGGCTTATTTCTGTAGACTTTAGACTTGACGTAGCCCCACAAAAAATAGTCTAAAGGCGTTAAATCGCATGATCATGGTGGCCAACTTACGGGTCCATTTCTTGAGATGAATTGTTCTCCGAAGTTTTCCCTCAAAATGGCCATAGAATCGCGAGCTGTGTGGCATGTAGCGCCATCTTGTTGAAACCACATGTCAACCAAGTTCAGTTCTTCCATTTTTGGCAACAAAAAGTTTGTTAGCATCGAACGATAGCGATCGCCATTCACCGTAACGTTGCGTCCAGCAGCATCTTTGAAAAAATACGGTCCAATGATTCCACCAGCGTACAAACCACACCAAACAGTGCATTTTTCGGGATGCATGGGCAGTTCTTGAACGGCTTCTGGTTGCTCTTCACCCCAAATGCGGCAATTTTGCTTATTTACGTAGCCATTCAACCAGAAATGAGCCTCATCGCTGAACAAAATTTGTCGATAAAAAAGCGGATTTTCTGCCAACTTTTCTAGGGCCCATTCACTGAAAATTCGACTATGCAGTTGTGGCAGATCGTTCGGCTTCAGTTCTTGCACGAGCTGTATTTTATACGGTTTTACACCAAGATCTTTGCGTAAAATCTTCCATGTGGTCGAATAACACAAACCCAATTGCTGCGAACGGCGACGAATCGACATTTCACGGTCTTCAGCCACACTCTCTACAATATTCATTTGAAGTTATTAAAGCGCGCTATTGATTTAACGTTTTTTGGTTAAAAAAATAGCTCATTATAATATTCACGATATACTGGGGTGCGGTTTTTCATATAGAGCTTTGATTATATTTGCCCACTTTGCGAAGTTGAAAGCATTCATCACACTACCTTTCCATCTTTTACCACTTACTGCACATTCGCACTATGAGCGACTTCTCTTAGTGTGTCAATAATGGACATCTTTTTTATACGGCCAAATTGTGTCTCTTCTGATCCGCCGGCATTTTAGATCGCTAACTCCAGCGGTTCTTTACTATTCTTTCGTACGTACACTTCAGCAATCGTGTCGAGCATGCACAAAGGTCGATAAGATGAAGGTTCGTCAGGTGGCTTTTTTGGTTTTGAAAGTAGAAACAAACGCTGTACCTTCCATGAATTGGGAAACACCTCTTCTTTAATACACACCTTGTACATTTTGACGAATAAGCTTTGTCTTATAGTTATTGCTTCCTTTAATGCTCTATTTGGTATGCCATCAATTCCAGGGGCCTCGTTGTTTTTGACTTTTTTTCGCAATTGTCAATATTTTATCTTCCGTGACTAATTGGGGTGACTCTGCAATTTCGTTTCGCTTAGGGTAGGAAATGGAGTAATGTGTCGGAAATAATGCTTCGAAGACTTTTCTCGTATACGATGGGTTCTTTGGCTGCAGCAGTTCCCCAAGGGTATTTGTTTGCTTCTTCACAAAATTTGTCTGCATATCTTCTTCTTCTTAGGTTAGGTTAGGTAAGATGGCTGATGAAAGATCCCACGTAGACTAACAAATTAGTCCTTTGTGATTCCATTGAAAAGGAACTCCCGTGTTCGGACTTACAAATTGGCGAAGCGCTTTGTAGCCAATACATAGTTACACAGACGCTTAACTTCAACACCCGCCAGTTCGGTGGGGTGTCCAAAGGTATGCGCCCCCAGTGTCTGAGTCTTGACCTCCCAAAAGCGGGACAGTCAAGCAGGAAGTGCTGCCTTGTTTCTACCGCATCTTCTTCCAAATAGCTTCTGCAGTCGGCATCCGGTAAGATACCCATTCTTACCGCATGTAAGCCAATAGGACAGTGGCCTGTTAAAAGACCCACTAACAATGAGAGGTTAGCCTTGCTGAGGGCTAAGAGATCATTAGATCTCCTGCGAACTATCCTGGGCCAGAAGGCTTTTGCAACCGTACAAGTGCTGGTGCTGGCCCAGCGTTGGATGAGCATCCGCGTGGCCCAGCTATCTATTAGTGGTTCACAAGAAGAAACAGGAGCACCGATCCATTCCCATTATACCGATAATGATTCTAGGGTACTTTTCCTTGCTAACTCATCAGCTTTGCAATTGCCTGCAATTCCGCTATGGCCCGCACCAGTCTAATCACAAAAACTCTAGCGGCTAGAGATAGCGACGTTAGACATTCTTCGACCAATCCGGAACGCACTGCGAATGAGTTCAAGGACACCGCTTACGCGATTATAGACGAGTTAACAACAGTTTTCAGCATATATGTAGCTGTGAAATAATTTGTCCGATCAAATTAAGATTTTAGAGTTTTACTCTTTTATGCTATAAAAATGCAACTGAGAATGATATTTTAACATTGGCTGCCAAAGTTAAACATTTTTCTTGTTGTAGTAAAATTGACAACAACCGTTAGTTTTTACGAAGCATTGAGAAATTTAATAACATATTTCTCTTTATTTTCAGATCACTAATATGAGCATAAAACAAATGTGTTGAGTCCAATTATTATTAAGTGGACTATTTTGAAGTATGATACGGGTAAGTCATATTTGAACATATATTTCCTTCACTGATGTTATGCGTACATCTGATCCCAGGGAAATGAATCTCCCTCATTTTCTTTCAAAATTAAACAGAGATATTACACATTAGAAGTTGAACCAATTTAATTGCAGGACAAAAATAATATGGGTTGGATGATATGTGTAGAAGAAATTTGTTTTTTTTCTCTCATAGATTGGGTTAAGCTTACGTAGGTGTATAAAGTCCTAATTAAGCTACATATATAAAAAAAAGGCTTTAAGCTGTGGGGCTCAGTGTAAAATGAAATTAATTATTTATCTAAGATAAGAGACTGAATGAACTTCAGCTACACTTACGGAAACATTGCAGAATATTCAGTGTTAACTTCCAATTTATAAAATTTATTCAGTATTGGTTATACTTGTAATTCCGCTTCAAAGCGGAGAATTTCAAATTTCATTTACTAGTGAAGATGTTTCGCGGCTGCTAAATATGGATGGCGCAAGCTAGAATGTTCGGAAGTGATTATGTGTGTGTTCTTTACCGGATAAGCCATTCGAGCATTTTGCGAATTAAGAAAAATACACCCTGTCTGTATCACATCAGGCAAGCTGGGTATATGCTTGTCATAATTGCTCCGGAGTACAGCCTGATTCAGAGAAGTGTGCATTCACTTGGCAGCCGAGCAACTATACTGGCTGTGAACTCATTAACTGTGCGATCAAAACTAGTACAGGAGTGCACAACCTCAATAGCAATAGCTTAACGCTGTTTCCATATAAGAATCGACCATAGCGGAATCGTTGGCAACTGCAAAGTTGAAGAGCTGGCTAAGCGAGGCACTCTTTCTCCAATTTCACCCGATTGAAGTCGAGTCGGTTCTCCGATATCTGCTTGTGTTCTGGCGTTAAATCATTGGACCTGGCAAAACTATTCGTCGATTGTTGAGGATCTGCTCATCTACCTTTTAGGACAATTTTGGTAACACAAAGGGAAAACTTCTTTCAAAATAGGATTTAACGATTTTGGATCATCCATCGACGTCCTAACCTAGTATCACACTTCGTTCAATATATATACATATACCTAGAACTGTTGAAAGAGGGAGTAATATCACCCTGCTCATTCTTGTGTACACGGTAAATTGAATAACTAAAATCTAGATCATATTGCTTTATAATACTGACCGAACCATTTGAAAAATATTAACCGAAGACCCAACAGAATAATAGTACGGACTTTGCGAAAGGTATATTAGATACTTTCATTTAGGACATAGTTATAAAATTGTCTTCTCGAAATATTGGTTAAAACTACCTTTAAGGGAACAAACTGTAGAAGAATAATAATTTCAATGCGTGATTTTGGTCTGCCTAATGAATTTAATATTTACAAGGTCTGTCGCAAAAGAAACAGAACTTTTTAAATATAACTGTGTCTGGTGGCGCCACCTGTTGGTGGGTATATGAAATAAAAAGTTTGATCTCTTGTTGACATTTCGAAAAATTTTAAGACAATTGGATAACTACAATCGATGTTATCGATCAAAAAGTGACAGCAGCTTTTGGTCATCGGTCGTGAAATGCAAAGAGCAAATATTAAATTTTGTTTTAAACTTGGGAAAACGTTTACTGAAACATTTCAAATGATGAAAAAAGTTTGTGGTGATCAGTGCCTATCCCGTAGTAATGTGCATGAGTGGTTTAAGCGATTCCAATAAGGTCGTGAGGACCTCTGTGACGATCAGAAGTCGGTCGTCTTCAGAAGTCAAAAATAAAGACAATGCTGATTTGTTTTTACGATTCCGAGGGTATTGTACACCGAGAGTTCGTCCCACCTGGCCAAACGATTAATGCTGTGTTTTACCTTGGTGTTATGAAGCGTCTATTGTCACGCATTCGTCGTGCTCAACCACAATACTGTTGCACGATAATGCGCCGTGTCATCGGTCGACGCTTGTCACTGATTTTTTGACAAAAAACTCCATATTAACCATTAATCACTCACCCTACTCACCTGATCTGGCACCCTGTGATTTCTACCTATTTGGAAAACTTCATTTGCCCATGAAAGGATACTGGCTTCAGGACATTTCAGCTATACAAAAGGCGACGACCGATATTCTCAAGAGCATTCCAAAAATTACCTTAAACACTCATTTGAAATGCTAATTGACCGGGCTGAACGCTGTATCGAAGCACAAGGAAACTACTTTGTATAAAACAAGAAAAAACGTTAACTTCGGTTGCACCGAAGCTAAATACCCTTCACAGGTGCATTTCTGTTAGTAACTATGTGTTCAGTTTGCATGGAAGCTATATGCTATAGTAATCCGATCTGAACATTTTTTTCGGAGATTACATTGTTGCCTTAGAAAATAACATATACCAAATTTTGGAGAAGATACATTGTCGAATGTGAAAGTTTTCCATACAAGAACTTGATTCCGATCGTTCAGTTTATTTGGCAGCTATATGTTATAGTGGTCCGATATCGGTCGTTCCGACAAATGTGCAGCTTCTTGAAGAGAAAATGACGTTTGCAAAATTTCAAAAGGATAACTTAAAAGCTGAGGGACTAGTTCGTATATATACAGACAGACAGACAGGCAGACGGACAGACAGACGGGCATGGCTAAATCGACTCAGCTCGACATACTGATCATTTATATATATACTTTATTGGGTCTCCGACGATTCCTTCTGGGTGTTACAAACTTCGTGACAAACTTAATATACCATGTTCAGGGTATAAAAATATAACTTTTGAAAAATATTAATTTTTTGTTGTTTTTTTTAACAGTTCTGTTTCTTTTGCAGCAGACCTTGCATGTTGCATTTAATTAATTTAAGGTCTTAGAGTTATCTTCAATTGCATCCATTCCTAAAAATGCATTGGTATGCTAAATATTTAAAACTGGCCAAACTTTGTTTTTCTGATTTTTATTTGCGAACATAAATACATTTGAATATACTCAAAAAATATTTGTCTTTCGCGTGGTATTTTTTACCGAAAACATTTGCGGCATACTGAGCCCAGCACGCCCAGTATATTATGCATTCATTTGGTGAGCTTTTATGTTTTTGTTTCGCCGAACTTTATTGAATTACAATTCAGAAAAAAATTATATAAATATATTTAAACTGAAATGTTTATGTAACGAGTTAATTGAAATTCTACTTGCAGGCCACGGGTGGGGTTACCCATGGCCGTCGAGTCCACCGGCATGAAATCGAACACATCTGCTGCTAAAATCGAAAAATAGTTGCATGACTCTCCTTCCCACACACTCTCAAATAAGTATGTTATGCTCACTCTGACATATGAGAGCATGCCAGGCACAGATATATGTACATATGTCCACATTTGTGTATTTAAAACACACGCGAGTTAAACCCAATTGTTTTGTTAAACAACTTTATGCGCAAAAGCACATACACAAACATACCTTTAAATTATGTGAGCATGAATATGAATAGAGTATATATGTATGTATTTGTTTGTGTTTAATTGAAAAGATCAGCGTGGAAAGCCACACATTTTTGCGAATCGGTTTACTAAATTTTCCTTTTGTCTTTGAAATAAAGTAAATTTAAAACTCGTTTTAGCGTTTTCGAGTTTCAGCTAAAAATATATAAATAAATAAGCCATAAATCCAAAATTTTCGGGGAACTGATACATGAGTCGCGAATAGTAGAAAAGGTTACCATTCAAAACACGTAATATTTTAGCTTTTCATCCAGCAGTAAAATATTGTTTGAAAAAATAAAATATTTTGTAAAAAATACTTGTTTTTATTTGTCTAGAAAATGAAAATTCATTTCGAGTAAAAAATAGTCTCATTTGTTATTAATATTTTTGTTGAGTATTAATTAAATTGCCGCTATTAAATGCTTTTAATGCATTTAACAAATTAGCGTAAATTAAATATTTTAATAAGCAATTTGTAACCGTTGCGTGTCCTCTTACGTGTGATTTTTAGCATGTTTTTATTTAAAATGCAATTTTACACAACTTGCGGCATTCGTGCGTCAGATGACATTTTGTAGTAGCCTGTAGGGATCAGCATACTATATTTTCCATATATAAGTTAAAAAACTTTTACTTAGCTTTTTATAAAAAAATATTTTTAAGGAGCTACGGTCCTTTTTTGGAAGCAATACTCCTTTGTTGAATTTTGTGTAAGAACGAAAGTTTACAATTAACCCATTTAGACCTGAAACTATTTTTTTTTATTGAAGTGTTTTTTTTTTGTCTATTTTTATTAGTTCTAGGGTATCACAGAACATACAAAAAATTTAAAAAAAATTACATTTCTTCAGGTTAGGTAGAAAAGGCCGTATCGTATGTGATACAGTAGGCTCATATATATATGTAGTATATGCAATAATACAAAAAAAAAACAATTTCTTATCAAGGGTACTTCAAAATAATTTATTACTTCTGGTGTATCGTATATGAGACGGTAGGTCTAAATGGGTTTATTACACTTAACTCTAAACCTATGTTTGCCGCTGCAACGGGTATGGAGTTTGCTGACGCTGGGCTTCTGACAGGTTGGCACTTCGCTGACGCTGCCCTTCCCACAGGTTGCCACTACACGTGTCGCACTCTCAGTTATTTAGTTGGTGACGAATTATATTGCTTTGTATCATATGATATTAATGCATCATATGATACCTTTTTAAATGCGTGGGGTGCTAACTTATATTAGGGTACTCCGATGACATCTAAGCCTTCAAAAATAGAAGGAAAATTTTAGAAAAATTGCGGCCTCTTTTTCAAATGGAATCGCTGAGCGATATTGCTCATTTTTCACTTTTTCCAAAATCTGCGGACATCAGCGCTTGCACATGCGAACCAAATGCGAAATGAATGCACCTGAATTTACACGATAGGAAATAACATTTACGATAACGGCGCCACGAGGTGGTGAAGCATTTGAAGATTATCTCTTTCAAATACTGGCCGCGACAACGTCACATATAGTCCATAAGTTGAGTTTTCGATGACTCGTTCGAGCATTTCGACTAATAACTGCCGAATGACAGGCGTGATGTTTTGCTCCAAGACCTGAATTGAAACGGAATTGTCCGCATAGACTTCAGATTTTACATTTTTTCACAGGAAAAAGTCTAATGGTGTGCTATCATACGATCTTGATGGCCAATCGACCGGCCCGAAAAGTGAAATAATCTGCTTACCGAAATGTTATATCAATAAATTCATTTATTGATGCAATGTGTGGGAAGTGGCGCCATCTTGTTGAAAATAAATGTTTGCCGAGATCACGAGCTTAAATTTCGGGCATCAAATAATCGGTTATCATGACGCGATAACAGGCCATTGACGGTTTCGTTCTCACCGGCATCAATTTTTAAGAAATATGCACCGATGATTCCAACGGCTCACAAACCACATCAAACCGTTGTTTTTTCTGGATGAAACGACAGCTTTTGAAGCTCTTCATGTTGCTCATCGTCCCAAATGCGGTAATTTTGCTTGTGTAAGTTGCCATTGAGCCGGAAATGGACCTCATCGCTGACACAAATTTGGCTTGAAAGCGTCGGATCTTTTTGGAACTTTTCAAGAGCACATAGGGCCAAGAGATATCGGGGGCGGCTTCAGTTCTTGTACAAGCTGTACGCTTTCAATTTAAGATTTCCACGTAAAATGCTGCAAATCGTTCCATATGTCTGTCCGAACGGCGCCGAATCGACTCTCCACGGTCTTCGTTTACACACTCAGCTACGGCTGCTATAATTTCTTCACTGCGTACTGGGCGTGGTATATTCGGTCGAATATTATCCAATAATGAATGCTGGGTCTCAATGAGGGAGATAACATTGCGCATAGTACGCTCAGAAGACCGATTATGTTGACCATAAGTTGAGCGAAGCGCGCGAAACTCATTCTTTACAAACCGAAAATTTTCGTAATAAAGTTGAACGATTTGTAAATCAGGCGTAAGACTTTCCATGATGAAATGCCAAACAACACTGAACAAAATTAACGTGACAACAAAAACAGGCTTTTGAAAAAAGAACTTCTACTGGGATCACCCGTTATAACTGTTAACGGACAAATATGGTGCGTCATAAGTTTTGAACTGCTTTCGAAAGGCTGGTTGATTTTATCTTTCTTTTAACAGAAAGTCTTTCGAAGGTTAGCCACTGTTCGCTACACCGGCTATAAAAAGTTTACTCCATGATGGCTTCGAAAATGTACTATTCTAAGCGATATGATTTCCCAAATCTAAATTTCAAGCCAAACTGTTAAGAATTGCAGTTTTTAACACAACTGCATACGGTTGTTATTTTTCGATACTGACTACCCGAGCCGTGGAAAATCAACGAACAATATAACAGCGTCCGTGCTTCCAGTCCAATTGTTGACCAGCGGCAGTCACCAAGTCGTGTGCGAAAACCAACGCGACCTCAGCGCATCCGCTAACTGTCGGTCTTTTTCACGCAATTTGAAAGGTTGTCGTCACCGGTTTGCATTTGCACAGGCGCACACACACTCACACATACACATACATGTATCTGCATATTCATCTCACACTTGCGAATGACAATTATGCATTGAAGCATGAAGCAGCAACGAACGTTAGAATTAAACGGCATTTGCATAATTCCTACGTACCGCTACACTGTCGCGCTATCCTTTCGTAAACAACACGCCGACTATACTTACCAACAGGGACAGCGTGTAAACACATGCACGTACATGCTTCTAGTGAAAATGATTGAAATTTCCATTTTGTGCCGACAGAAACACTATACCCCTGTGCATGTGTGGTTGAAAACCCGATGGCGACGACGCATGAAATTTGCGTAAATCTGTGGTCTTCTCGCTGCTGTCGGCCAGTTGGGTAGTCGTTCATTCGCTCGGTTATCTAAACTGCGCTTCGATTTTATGTGTGAAATTTCACATTTTCATTCGGCCGCTTGATTGTGTGTGCGTGTGAGCGAGTGGTGCGAGAAAATGACGGTTGTATATAATATTAATGTAATCACCGTGAAAACCTAAGGGAGTGGGCTCTAAGCTGGGTCGACGGTTGCGTTGACATTTGATTGCTTGGGTGGCAATTCATCCATCAAGCTTTTGGCATGAAATTTTTGACAAATGATTTCGGAAGGTTCAGCGCTACTTAATGTGTTGCGTAATTGCGTTATTATATTACACAGAAAGTCATAAGTGCCTTGACATCCAGAAGATAATTAGCTTAAGTAAAAATCATAATAGGCTTGTTAGAAGTCTTAGGCCAACGGCGAAATTAAGAGCTTTCATTTTCTAAAATTATGAGTGGGTAGACCTCATGCAATGGTTCTATAAAGCTCACACCACAAATTATTATTTTAGTCTGTAATTCGTTCTTTTAAAGTACTTGTGTACTTATTGGCATAGACTCGCTCACAAATGTTCGTAATTACTCCTGCAGCTAGCCTAGATTATAAATAGATTGTGCGGTCGCACTTTATACTATGTATGCCATTTGTAACTGTTATGTGCTGTTATTATTGTTTGTACTTAATCACACTTCCGTTTTGATGGGGACATTACCCCAAAATTAGCCATAAAGCCAACATCAGAAACCGTTTCATTGCCATTTTATGAAAATATTAATTTTACGTCCTTCTAAATACCGCTCTACAGCAACAGTGGTTAATGACTCACCACATGCCGCTCCAAATAGGCTTTCGTTTATTTTAAACAGATTAAATTTGGATGGAGTTTACAAGTATTATTATTATCTCGTTAGTTTTATTTATGAAGTGTGTTTGGATTATTTCGAATTGTATACAGAACCTTTTTTATTTTTGGCGCCGAAAACACACTGTGCTGTAACATATGTATGTGTCCCTACCAATTTTATGTTGCTCCGTCAACAAATTTTACCTAACTTTGGGAAACTTATTCTGGCTTAAGTATGTTTCTTTTTGAGTTACCATGCACAGTTGTTTTGATGAGGTATACTCAATTATGAACATAATTATATCAAAACTTAAATCTAATTATCCGTATTATAGTATTAATATATAAGTTTATTTTGAATATATAAGTACATACGAAGAGTATTGAAGACATTTGAAAAGCTTAATTGCCATACCTTTAATTCTTCCAAATGAATTTTCTTTTCATCACTGTCTAGAGATGTACTCACATTCCACATCTGTGTCTAATTCGTCTCAGTTCGTCAGACTGCTGATTTATATGTATGTATATTCCTTACTGTTTTAAAGAAGAAAAGAAAAAACACAGAAGCTTCAAGTTTTATGGGGAAAGTTCATAATTAATCGAAAAAAACATTCTTTGTCATCGATATTGTGAAGATTTTCTCTTTGAAATGTTGGTCGTGGCTACTTCTAAGATGGGTCCAATTTTCAATGACTCGTTCGAGTATTTCGATTGGTAACTGCCAAATGACTCACGTGATGTTTTGCTCCAAGGCCTAAATGGAAGTGGGCTTGACCGCGCAGACCTTAGACTTTACATATCCCCACAGGAAGAAGTCTAACGGTGCGATATCACATGATCTTGGTGGCCAATGAACCGGTCCAAAATATGAAATTATCTACCCAATAAATCCATTGATTAATGGTGTGGCGCCGTCTTATTGAAACTAAAGGTCGCGGAGATCACGAGCTGCACTTTCAGGGATCAAATGGTCGGTTACTATGGCGCCTTAGCAGTCGAAATTGACGGTTACGTTCTCACCGGCATCATTTTTAAAAAAGTATGGACCGATAATTCTACTGGCCTTCAAACCACTTCAAACCGTTCTTGTTTCTGGACGAAATCGTAGCTCTGTGCCCAAAATGCGGTAATTGTGCTTGTTATCATACCCAGGAATGGTCCTAATGGCTGAACTAAATTTGGCTCGAAAACGTCGAATCTTCTGAGGATTTTTCAAGAACACATAGAGCGAAGCGACGTCATTTGGGAAGGTCGAGCGGCTTCAGTTCTTGTCCAAGCTCTCTTTTGTACGCGTACTTTCAGTTTAAGATTTCGACGCAAAATTCGCCAAGTCGTTCCATACGTCAGTCCGAGTTGCTGCAAACGACGCCTAATCGACTCGCCGTGGTTTTCGTGAACACTCTCAGTAATGCCTGATATATTTTCTTCACTGCGTGCTAGGCTTTGTCTATTCGGTTCAATATTATCCAGTAATCAATGCTGGGTTTCAAGATGGGTGATGGTGTTGCGAATAGTACGCTCAATACGCCGATTATGTTGATTATAAACAAGTGCTTTTACTTGGATCACCAGTTATTTTATTGGGTCTCCACTGTTTCCTTTTAGGTGTTACAAACTTCATGACAAACTAAATATACCATGTTCAGTGTATAGAAAACATACAAAACCTTAATTTTACTGGCTAATTGGATTACAATTATATATTCATTGTTGGTTTAGCATTGCTTTCGAAGCTCTGGCGATGGTAATTTGTTTTCGCTTAATGACAGAAAAATTGAGCGTTACTTAACTAAATTGCTTCTTGCTTTATTACGCCTCTAGCGAAGTCTTGCTCTGCTAGGCAAAAGTGTTATTAAAATTGATTATATATATACTCAGTTATATCATGGCGAACAATTTGTGAAATATTTCCAGGTTTGCTTGTGAAAACTTTTTACTGGGCAGAATTATGAATCACTTGCCAAATTTTTTTCAACATTATTAATATATTATTATTTTGTGTTAAGATCCCAGCGCAAAAAGAGAGTGAGGTTATTGCATGGTCATTTACTACAGCAAAGCTCGGAAAACACAATGCCTAACAACTGACCTTCATTTATTGTTTGGCAAAAGTTTTTATGAAAAAATGTTATAATTATTGTTACTTTGTTGCAATTGCTTGTTCCCAACCGTAAACTATTTCGCGTGCTCCAAGGTTGTTTAGGTTATTTGTTAACTGGCTTCATGTTGCATAAAAATTCATTTGTAATGAATATTATGAAAAACTAATTAATAACTTTTTTGCTGTGCTGTTTCGAGCTCAAATTAACCGATAATCTGGAATGCAACTATTGTTGGTTTCACTTAAACAACAATAATTTTTGAAATTCATCAAATAGCGACTTTCCGATTTTGTCTTTGCGTTTATTCAGCTTATTACCACACCCATTAATCAGCAATATTACAATACAAGGGGTCAAAGTAAAACAATTTCGTTTTAAAAAACGTTAAAGGGCTGAAGTGACTATCTGTTTCACTACGAACTAATATGAATTTGAACAAAAATTGACATTTCATTGACCGATTTCAACCAAGGTGCTTATTATATCGTCTTATCTTCATTTCAATTTAGAATTCGTCGATAAAGGCACAACAATGCCAAATCAAGAGAAAAATCAAAATATATACGATCATGTCCAAACTTTGGGCCATACATTCCTTAGCAATTAATTACAGTATCGCTCTATCCGGTGGCTTTTGTGCGATTCATGTACTATATATCGGGTATTGACTAATGAAAGGACACTGGTTTCAGGACATTTCAGCTATCCAAAAGGCGACGACCGATATTCTCAAGAGCATTCCGAAAAATGACCTTAAACACTCATTTGAAATGCTAATTGACCGCGCTAAACGCTGTATCGAAGCACAAGGAAACTTCTTTGAATAAAAAAATATAACTTTTGAAAAAAATTAATTTTTTGTTGTTTTTTTAACAGACCTGTTTCTTTTTCGACAGACCTTGTAGATTGACATACATATGTAGATTCCCATCTTCTTTTCGCTTTCATATACCATATTTAATGGTACCCATCTTTATCATCGATTTCTACGGTACATATATGTACATTTGATATAGAAATATGCCAACAATATTAATTACACTTGGTATTAAGTAATTCAGATAATAGATACAAATATGTTATGTCAGTTATCACGAGCTATTTACTTGTCAACTGACTGTCACTGGAATTGTTCAAATGAAGCATCTACGCCTTACCTGCTCAAACCTTTACATATGAAAAATGATATAGCTGAATTCTTTAGTACTGTTACCAGTGGTAGTAAAAAGAACAATAAATTGACAACATTGGTCAACACTGTTTTTATCTCACGAGCTTTGTAATGATATTTGTTTATGTTGGTGTACCCTCTTTAACAACATATAATAACTTTGTTTCACCTACGTCCAGGTTTTGTGACAGCTACAAATTTATTTCTGACCTCATATACCACTATGGGCAAAAAATAGTATGTCTTTGTTAAAATTTTCTAAACTCTTAATTTATTATTCAAAATGTCATATCCAATGCGCTTGTGCCAGTGTTCAACCCGCGGAACAGTTGTTAAAGTCAATTTCCGGAATAGCCTTCAATGGGCGTAGCGATTAAGGTTTAATGATTTCAATTGAGTCAAAATAGTTTCCCCGGAACGGTCGTTTGAATTGGCTGAATTATCAGAAGTCACACAGAGCTAAATCGCAGGATACGGTACGATATTGGTTGTATATTTGGAAAACATACATACGAAGAATCATTGCATTATGCGTCGTGATGCGGCCTGTTTTTACGAATAGCTTCGCACAAACGACGCTTAAGACTTAAATAGTATTCCCTTTTGACAGTTTGGTCAGTCGGATGGAATTCGTAGTTCAACACACCTAGATAATCGAAGAAAACTGTCAACATAACCCAGATTTTTGACCTGCTTTGAAGTGACTTTTTCAGCTTAGGCTTTCGGCAGATTGATCGCCCGCTTTTGGGTCGTTAGCATAGATCTAAGACTCATTTTCAGTAACAATGCATTTCAAGATATCCTGGTAGTCGGAAAGCATTATTCCACAGACGTTAACGCGACGTTTTTCTTGAAAAATTTAGCGATCAATCAATCAAGCAATCGTGCTTTCACATTTGCATAAGCCCAAATGACTTTTAAAAATATTTTTTCTGATTCTTCTGATATTCCAACGGTGGCGTAAGACCTGTGACTGTTAATCGTCGATTCTCAAGCAGCAAATTCTTTATTTTGTTGACAGTTTGATCAATAGTGGACGTTGATGGCCATCCTGAACATGGTTTATCGTTAACGCGTTCTCGACCCTGTTTGAATAATTTGTACGAATGAAAGACACTTGTTTGCAACGAACGATCATCACCGAATGCTTTCCCAACATCTATTTTCATGTAAATTGCGGCACAGATGTTATTGACCGTTATACTAACCTAGAAAAAACATAATTCGTCGAATGGGTTTTTGCGCGAAATTAAAAAAAAAAGATCCTACTATTTTTTGCCCTCAGTTTTCCAACGGTCCCGATAGGTTTTGTGTGGAGATTTAAGTTTTAGATATCAGTGTCATAATTTCAAATTAATTAGTTTTTCTAATTAAATTCGTGAAAAGACAAGAAAATTATTTAGCCGAGACACCATAGAACATTTCTATTGTTCGAATTTATTAACTTTCATTTTAAGGGTAAAAATCGGCCTTTTTTCAAACATTTTTTTCTCAAATAAAAAAATTAAATATTTTATTAGACTTTTTAATTGTTACAAACATACACTATTAGCAAAGAAAGTTTGGAATGTTTGTAAAGAACATATTGTAAACTCGGCCATTGCGACGCCACTTCCGAGGACCCATCAGAGAAAAGATGCGCCCGCTTTGGCAGGATAACTCCTTACGGGATCATCTAAAGATTTCTTCACTTTACGTGTTTACGTAAAACCCTTAAGTTGTTAGAACTTGGACGAAAGAAAAAAAAACGTGAAAATTTGATTTTGCAGACATATTTACCAAAAATAAAAGTTTCAGTGAAAATTTCGCGACATTTTTCTTTGCAAATAGTATAAAGTATGGTAATAAATAGTTGTAATCGAAAAAAAATCCTTCGTCCAAGTCTTTAAGAACTGTATCTCAAAAACCTGTGTAAAATTTTGTGAAGATCTGACACCATTACTCAGATCAACTTGAAAATTCAGGACAGTATTTTTTGGGTATTGTAGAGCGTAATTGAATATGTATTATTGTTAGATTTGTTTATTTGAATACATATTTGAGAAAAGAGTTTTCAAAGAATTATAGTCAATCAAATCCAGTTTAAAAAAAAGATAGAACATCGTTCTACGTGTTGTCAAAACTTTTTCAACAGAGACTGACAAATGACTGGCAATGTTCTAATAGGATTTGTCACTTCTTTGCAACAGCCTTAACAAAGCTTTATTACTTTTACTGTCACTTCTGAACACTAATCCTGTAATATCTACCCTTTTGCATATATGTGTTTGGTGTTTCATTAAAATATTTCAATCAGTTGGCAAAAAACTAATTACTTGCTTGGGTCAAATAAAGCGAAAAGAATTCGTGGTGCAATTTGCGACATATTTATATTGCTCTTATTGATGTAAGCAACTAATATTGTACACTCTAAGAAAATAAAAGCAAATACAATTACGTCCAGTGTGGTTGCACTTGGAAGTCATCTTATTTATAATTACATATACTTACAATTTAAATATCAAATGCAATTAGTTGTCATTCAATTAAGAGAAGGCACTCTCCAACGATAAAGCCGAGCACAGCAGCGCCAGCATATTGCTGCAATCTATAGTAGCACACTTCAATTAGTAAATGCACAATTCATTTAAATAGTCATTCAATCAATGCAACATAATACAATTCATTCTACCAAACCGAAGTGTTGTTCTTATGCAACGTCTTTTTGCTGCTTCCGTTGAAGATAATCAGCCAGCATCCGCTTCCTAGCTTCGTTTCCAACACACACACCACCTAGTAGACGATGTGAACTGTAGCAGTGCGCACCAAATAAAGGGTTCTTCGATAAGTTGTGTCGGCTAGCAGTGAAATTCGTTAATATTCGTGTGAATTGAGCTGAGAGCCGGAGAAAATGTGTGTGAGTAATTGTTAGGGGTAGATAGAGAGCTATATTGTTTTTTTTTAGTTCGGAAGATCAAGACCAATCAGTTTGCTATGGTCTTATAACATGTGTTATCATATCATCTTCGCCGACATTTCTGTTAGTGTGATTAGTTGGACTGGTTTTTAGTTAGTGATATGATGGAATTGTTTTGATACAGTGTTCATCAGCTTATTACTAAACAGAGCTATATATGTTGCCCATAAATCTAACATTAGAACAAATGGCGGACAAAATAGGTCGCAGTGCACTCCTCCTCCTTCAATCTATCAAATGATGGACTCTAGTCCCTTTCGAAAAGAAGTGTTTGCAGAAATATCTTGTTGAAAGTTGGGTGTAACTTTACTACCTTCAAAATATAGTGGATAATCATGCTATCTCATTTATAAATATCAATCGCTATTATAGAGATTTTCGTGGTAGATACCTTTAAGGACAAAAGTTCTTCAATGTTTTGTTTGAAAGTCAGCACTAAACGATGTTTTTAGCAGAGCTTATCTTCTAAACTATTTTCCAGGATAGCCAATAATATAAGGAACTATCGCAAAAATATAGTTTACGATACCTTTCCACTGTTATAAAATTAGATATGCTCTTTAGAGTCGCAATGGTCTTGCTAGGACAATCATTGTTAAAGTTTCCCAGCATCAACTCATCCCAATTGAATAGCCCCATAGTCATCTTGTTCTTTGGCTTCCTCTACATTCCTAAGTACTCTTGCATACTTCCTTGTTTTTACGTTTTAATTTATGTACGTATGTATATATGTAGTTATCTTTCTGTCTACACTTCTCGCACTACTTATGCACACAGCTTTATACTGAACAAGTTTCAGATAATGAAATGATCAATATTGAACAATTCAGTTAGCTCATTCACTTTGCTACGCCATTAATTTGTCAAGTGCTGACTGACGACGAATGTCGACGACTAGCAAACAATCCACAGACTTTTCCATTACTCCACACCATATACTCCGTACACCCATCCAATGCAGTGTTGTGCCATTAGCAAACGTTTGTACTTGTTGCATTGAAATTGCTAAGGTACTAAGGTACTACGAATTAAGGACGCTTAAAAGCCAAGCAAAAGCAAAAACAAAAGCAACAACTGACTACTATGAATTTTCAAAGCACCATGGCATTTGCTTGCAGGATAGATTCAATTCAATACTTACAAAGACGAGTTGTAAGATTAAATTTACAACAAAACACCAGCCAGTGACGTACATATATTATATATATATGCAGATCAGGCCTTAGCACGGATGTTCAATGGCGGGTGAATTTTAATTGGTTTACACAACAAATATTAATTAAGCTAGATTTCAGAATGGAATTGCTTAAAGTGCATAAGTAGCTGAGCTGCAGCTGCATGCGAAATGAGCCACTTACCCTATCTTGTGAGAGCATTGGCGGATCTACGCAAGTATTTTCGGCGTGACAATCAGTCGTGCGAACTGCATCCCAGTTATTGCACTAGTTGTTTTGGGGTACAAAATGTAATTATATAATTAAGCGCAAATGAAGAGAGTGCTGTGCTAAGTACTTCTTCTTTACTGGCGTAGACACTGCTTACGTACTTATAGCCGAGTTAACAATATCGCGCCAGTCGTTTCTTCTTTTCGCTACGTGGCGCCAATTGGATATTCCAAGCGAAGCCAGGTCCTTATCCACCTGGTCCTTCCAACGGAGTGGAGGTCTTCCTCTTCCTCTGCTTCCCCTGGCGGGTATTGCGTTGAATACTTTCAGAGCTGAAGTGTTTTCGTCCATTCGGACAACATGACCTAGCCAACGTAGCCGTTGTCTTTTAATTCGTTGAACTATGTCTATGTCGTTGTATATCTCATACAGCTCATAGTTCCATCAAATGCGATATTCGCGCTGGCCAGCGATGATATCAATAACATTGGCATACGCCATCAACTGTACACTCTTATACAATATTGTACCTGCTCGATTAAGTTCTGCAGCTCGAATTGTTTTCTCCAGCAACAGATTGAAGAAGTCGCACTATAGGGAGTCACCTTGTCTGAAACCTCGTTTGGTATCGAACGGCTGGAAGAGGTCCTTCCCTATCCTCACGGCGCTTTTGGTGTTGCTCAACGTCATCTTACACAGCCGTATTCGTTTTGTGGGGATACCAAATTCAGACATCGCGGCATAAAGGCAGCTCCTTTTCGTGCTGTCGAAAGCAGCTTTGAAATCGACGGAGAGGTGGTGTGTGTTGATTCTCCTTTAACGGGTCTTTTCCAAAATTTTGCACATGGTAAATATCTGGTCGGTTGTTGATTGCCAGGTTTAAAGCCACACTGATAAGGTCCCATCAGTTTGTTGACGGTGGGCTTTAATCTTTCACACAGTACGCTCGAAAGAACCTTATACTCGATATTGAGGGGGCTTATCCCACGATAATTGGCGCTAAGTACTTAGATTACATAAAACCACCATGTTGGCGGTAACGGTAACCTCCTCATTCGATTATTTCACGACAATTGATTTTTCCAAGTTATGAAAAGAAACGAAAGCACAGCGGCCCAAATCTGGTAGAACATTTTGTTCTTTGCGAAAAGCGGCATTTTTTCTGTAGTTCGACTTCAAACGTTTAGTTTTTCCCCAAAAAGTCGATGTAGACCACATCTTGAAAAGTGCGCTATTTTGACGTCTCCATGGTGTTTGTTGAGTACCAGTTCTTGTTTCCATTCCCTGTTTCTTCGGCAGTTACGAAACGTTATAACTCTTTGGACTGCGCTTAAGCACCATCAAGCATTGTTGTGATATGGCGCCCTTCCCACCGAAATTGATTCATGTCTCATATATCATTCATATATATTATCCACGCTGTCTTCTGCGATGCCTAAGGTCTAAGTTATTCCGCCTACCTTCTATAGGCGGTCCCTTAGTAGGGGTTAATGCACATTTGATTCCAAAGTAGGAGCCATTTTCAATACACCTGGCTTTGGCTCATAAAAAAAAAAAGTGCAACCACGTTCAAACTCTTTAAAACATTGTTTGATAGTCGCTACCGAAGGATAATATTCAGCATCCAAACACTTGTGTTTTAGTGCGCCATTTTAAACAAGAGTCGTATCGCATATCAATACTGATGTTTTTCTATTATTTTAAAATATCCGGTATTCCGATTAAAATTTTGATATTAGCTGTTATGTAAGGCTAAGTACTTATCGGAGTTCTCGTCAACCATTTCAATAATTTTCACGACTTTCATATTCTTTACGGGGTTTGAAAGAGCTCTGACATTTAAACAGACAGTCAGAGATAATCATGGTCAGTGTTATCGCCTCTTCCTAACACTTCCAGTATATATTCATATCTTAAGCGTTTTGTGCATAATTCATATATATACAATTAAATTACTTAGAAGTAAATTATTTCCCAAAGGCACGCAACATTTCATTGTATTGCTATCATTACATGCAGATGCCTAGTAAACGAAGTCAGCTTTATGATAGAAATGAATGACAAATTATAGATATCCCTTTATATACATATATTAATGTTGCTTAATGTAGCAATAAATTTGCAAACATAATTTCAATCATTCGCCAGCACAAGAATTTAGTAATAACCAATCCTATATTTATCATTTAGCAAAGACACTTCGTGTTATCTGGCATTAAAATGCTTAAAGCATTTTCTAAATTAACGTAAACGTTAAATAATGTGTACTTATATATTATAATGTGTCTATTTAAATGCTAAATCGCATCGGATGTATACCAAGCATTGAAGTTTCTTCATTTTAGTAATAATTGGCTGACTCTTTACATACAGGGCATATGTTTAGTAAGTCAGGGTTTACGTGAGAGGTTCACTCTGGCTCCACGCGGTAACTCAAGCGCATGGTGTGCTATGACTGATGTTTCAACTCCCATGACGCGATTCACGTGGAGAGCTTCAATGAAAATGTTTATAGTTCCACTGTGAATGCTGTTCAATACTCGTCTAAAGTTTGTCGCGTCCAGTGAGGGCGTACAGACATGCCATGTTAGTTGATTCTACTAAATTATGTTACTTCAAATCATTGTCCATTGTTTAAAAACTGGTGATGCTATCCTGAAAATGTATTGCAAAATCCGGTTATTAATATGACATTATTAATTTAAGTTGGATGATCTTATTGCTGATTTGTGTGCCGTATCGCGAAAGATGTGGTACAGAGAGATACTTGTGAAATCGATTATTTTATATTTGCACATTTTAATTGGTAACCTGGTATATGTGATATAAACTTAACCAAAGAGGCTAAGTTTCTTTTGTATTCAACGCTAAACCAAATGATTTTGCAGAATATTTTTCCACCTAATTTCATTAAGAAAATGTATTATCATACATTATGATCAACATTATTGTTTTAACGTCGGGTGAAAGAATGGGCAGCGTTAACTTTTACCTTTACTTAAGTATACACGAGAACATGTTTTCAAGCACTTTTATAAATGTAGGAACAATATCATATACATATAAATACATGTTACATGGAAGCTGGGATAAATTGTGTACCGATTTTATACATTTCCTGCAATAAATTGTAGTAAATATTGATTTTGTAGAGATGCCTTACGTATTGACTCACACGAAAGGCGTATATGGTACATATTTCCTCTCTCGCCTTCTTTTTCTCTTATAGTCCCTTTATATTTCGTAATTTGGCGACACTAGGGTTGCAACTTGGAAACTCACAACTGTATCGTAAAGTTTGACATTTTTGATAAAATGCATACTCAAAACGTTTTGACATACGAGCGCTATATTTGTTGGTTACAGTAACTTAAAATATTCTTCTCGACTAAAAAATTTAACTAAATTGCGAACATTTTCGAGACATACTTTTTTTCAACTTTCGACGTCTTTAATCTCTAACGGTGAAGCTTCATCAAGAACCAGTATTTATCGATGGCATGGTGAACTCGATCGCGGTCGCAGATCACTCCAACCGCTGAAGACAGATCACTCTTCACCACGGCAATGCTAGCTCTCACATCGACTGAAACAACTGCACTTTTAAGTAGTCAAACATCAATTTGATGAGTCATCCATCGTAAAGTCTTGACTTGGGACCGAATGACTTTTTTTATTCCCGTATGTACAAGATAAACTAATAAGTCAACGTTTTCCAATACCTTAAGATGCGGTTGATGCGTTAAAAAGCATGGCTTGGAAATACCGCAATCAGAGTGGAAATAACGGCGTCGACAATTGGTTCAAACGCATGCAAAAGTATATTGATTCTAATGGAGAATATTTTGAAAAACAATAAAGCGATTTTCGGAGATTGAGATTCATTTTTGTTCTCGACTTACGAAATATAAAATGCAACCTACTTATATGGTAGTTTGAAATTCTTTTATTCCGGTTATGGCAGCTACTGTTATTACTAACTCGATTTTCTCAATTTTTTTGTATCACGATACAAAAAATGGTGTTATTAAGTTATAATCCGATTTTGGCAACTTTTCCTTTATATCTCTAATAGTACTTGATTTATATACAATATTTTAAAATGAACGAATTATATGGACGCTTATAGCCCACTTTTCACAATGTAATATAAAAATGGGCCATAAGTTATGTAACGGACCATATTTGGTTGAAAGTGATCAAGTCTTTCCTGTGATCAAATTGAGAGGTGAATTTTTAATTTATACTTCGCGTGTTTTTCGAATCGGAAAATTTTTTTCGTGTAAGTTGGTAATACTGCTGGTGATATCTATGCTAAATTTCACGCAAAAATATTCATTAGTATTTGAGATACGTGTCGTTTTCTGAGGCTCTAAAAGTGAATTCTTCGATTTTTAGTATGTCTGAATTTATTGAACAAAGAAGTGCCAATACACTTTCATCCATCATTTCGCCACATTTTCAACTAATATCGTACCACAACCACAGCATTCGAATGATTTGGCCCCGTATGACTTCTAGGTGTTCAGCAAACTCAAAAGGCCACCCCAAAAACACCGTTTTGAATCGAAGAATGCTCTGATGACCATCATGACGGAGGATTTTTCCAAGAGCTATGACGACTGAAAAATTCGTTGGCATAAGTGTATTGCAGCGGGAGGAGATTACTGTGAAGGAGATGAAATGGACAAAATTCACCTTTCAATTTGATCACAGTAGTATAATTTAAACTAAATGGGAAAGATGTCATTTCCGCTGTCCGGCTTCTATTGAGCACTTTCGTACCTTATCGGATGTAAAATTTGATTCACCTGACGCGTTTATTTATTGCACTTTAAGAAGTTTTCAATATAACCGTTATAATGGAAGTGACCGAGATTTTAAATTTATATTTTTTATGATTATTATTATGAGCCAGTAATTTTTTGACTTTTGAAATGTAATATACCTAATTTTTGTAAGATTTGTTAAACTGAATGTATTACAGTTTGGTGGCCTACCTTCGTTCTTGATGAGAAACCTGTAGTTATGGTCTAGTCCTTATGTAATTAACGCAAGGGAATAAATGTATAAGCATGTATATTGGTTTTCTGAAAGTAATCACAATAGTTGCTCTCATGCGAGCTGTTGTATAAAAACATACCTAAACATGGTGGATAATCTTTTATAAACGTATTTATATAACTTCAACTAATTCAATGTCTATCTTCATTGCATGCTGTGGGGTATGTAAAAGTTGTTAAAAATCCTGTTTTAATAAACTGAATGATCTTCTTCTTTGCTATTCAACTATACTATTATTTCCATAAGTATTGACTTTTGCATGCAGATACTGTTGTTGATTTATTACGCAATGCCTAGATGTCCGTTCCATCAAGTAAGCAGGCTTATTTTGCGAGCAATATATAGGTGAAGGAATGTTCAATTATAATAAAAGGATTCGCAAGCTCATTATACCCAATGCTTCATATATATATACAATATATTCATAGTTAAAATATTAAACAAAGCAAAATTTGTTCATAAGTAGGTGCTTTACTATTCGGTTATGTTAAACATGTTTGTACGCAATAGTATTTCTTTAAATCATTAGCATTTTAGGTAAAGTTAAATAACCGTGAGAAAAACACAAGTCAAAAGAGCATAAGAAATGGAAAGTTCGTGGGAGTATATGAAAGCGCATAATCTTTCAAGGCGATAGTATCACAAAAGTTTCGCTAACACATGCGAATGAAAATTCTAAGTTTATATGTACTTATTGTATGTACATACGGATATACTCGTGCACGGTTTTGTTCGCAAATGCCTTGCATGTACTTCACACATAGATACATGAGCATGTCTAGAGTGAACTAGCTGTTCATACTTCTACGCGAATTGAATAAACCACTTATGTAAGTTTTAAGACGCTGAAATACCACGTGATTGAAAATCCCAACGAGTATAAAAAAAATATAATAAAAATTGAAGAGCCAAAAATGGACACAACACCCGTTCATAAACTACTTTGTCAGTCGAGCAGAGAAGAACTCAACAACGAAGAAAAGTGTTGAAGTATCAAAGTGTTACAGGAGGATTTTAACTTTTTACCCCACTTTCATACACACGCACACTGCACTTTGTTACAAAGAATATGTCAAGTTGCACGAAGATAAAGTAATAGAATTTGCTGAGTAGATAACTCATACGCCCCGTGGCGCGCTCACGCTGACTATTTGTAACTCTGAAATTAATCAGCTGCTTCTGAAATATTATGTGGCTGTGCGAAATTTGTTACAAAGAGAGTTCATATTGTAGAGTTATTTAATCAACAGCACCAAGTTTCTTGTGTGTCTGAATACGTGGGCAGCATTTTCAGCAATTATATATGCATTAGTAACTATATCCCTTTCGGTGCTGCATAATGCTTTCAGATCAAGCGTATCCTTCTCTATGCTGAGTGAGATAGAGCTAGGCGTTCAACGAGAAATAGAAACAGTTTCTTTACTTGTCTTTACTGTCTTGCAATTGTGACAAATATTGCTATAAAGTAGACCCATTTATGGCATTAAGAGACACCTATTCAGCTATTTTGTCTTCTTTTCCATTGTCGAAAATGCTGCTGCGATCTTCTTCTTTTTTCCTGGCGTAGAAACCACTAACGTGGTTATAGCCGAGTTAACAACTGCGCGCCAGTCGTTTCTTCTTTTCGCAAGGTGGCACTAATTGGAGATTCCAAGCGAAGCCAGGTCCTTCTACACTTCGTCCTTCCAACGGAGTGGAGGTCTTCCTCTTCCTCTGCTTCCCCGGCGGGTACTGCGTCGAATACTTTCAGAGCTGAAGTATTTTCGTCCATTCGGACAACATGACCTAGCCAGCGGAGCCGCTCGCTTTTAATTCGCTGAACTATGTCAATGTCGTCGTTCCATCGAATGCGATAATCGCCGTAGCCAACGCGCAAAGGACCATATATCTTTCGGAGAATTTTCTCTCGAAAACTCGCAACGTCTACTTATCAGATGTTATTATTGTTCATGCCTCTGCACTATATAGCAGGACGGGAATAATGAGTAACTTATAGAGTTTTGTTTTTGTTCGTCGAGAGAGGACTTTACTTCTCAGTTGCCTACTAAGTCCGTAGTAGCACCTGTTGGCAAGAGTTATCCTGCGTTGGATTTCCAGTCTGGCATTGTTGGTGGTGTTTACGCTGGTTCCCAGATAGACGAAATTATCTACGGCTTCAAAGTTATGACTGTCAACAGTGACGTTCGAGGCAAGTCGCGAGTGTGACGACTGTTTATTTGATGACAGGAGATATTTCGTCATGCCTTCGTTCACCACCAGACCCATTTGCTTCGCTGCCTTATCCATTCTGGAGAAAGCCGAACTAACGGCGCGGTCGTTAAGGCCAATTATGTCAATATCACCAGCATACGCCAGCTGCTGTACACTCTTACAGAAGATTGTACCTGCTCGATTAAGTTCTGCAGCTCGAATAATTTTCTCCAGCAGAAGGTGGAAGAAGTCGCACGAAAGAAAATCGCCTTGTCTGAAACCTCGTTTGGTATCGAACGGCTCGGAGAGGTCCTTCCCGATCCTGACGGAGCTTTTCGTGTTGCTCAACGTCAGTTTACACAGCCGTATTAGTTTTGCGGGGATTCCAAATTCAGACATCCCGGCATAAAGGCAGCTCCTTTTCGTGCTGTCGAAAGCAGCTTTGAAATCGACGAAGAGGTGGTGTGTGTCGATTCTCCTTTCACGGGCCTTTTCCAAGATTTGGCGCATGGTGAATATCTGGTCGGTTGTTGATTTGCGAGGTCTAAAGCCACACTGATAAGGTCAAATCAGTTTTTTGACGTTGGGCATTAATATTTCACACAATACGCTCGATAGAACCTTATACGCGATGTTGAGGAGACTTATCCCACGGTAGTTGGCGCAGTTTGTGGGGTCTCTCTTTTTGTAGATTGGGCAGAGCACACTTAAATTCCACTCGTTGGGCATGCTTTCGTCCAAACATATTTTACAAAGCTGATGCATGCTCCTTATCAGTTCTTCGCCGCCGTGTTTGGCGGCCGGTAATCCATCGGCCCCGCCACTTTTTTGTTCTTCAGACAGGTTATTGCTATTCGAACTTCTTAATGGTCGGGCAATGGAGCGTCTGCCCCATTGCCATGCGATCAGTAACCCAAATTGTGAAAGTGGCGTTGAGCTGCCTTTAGTGTGTATATTGTGCAGTAATTATTCAACAGAATTCAACAGGTCTCTAGTTAACCTATTACTGCCCTTGGCGGATACTGGGTGGGCTTGGTAGAAGGAGAGAGCGAGAGAGATAGAGAGAGAGAAAGAGAAATGTTAACATCATTGGAGTGTAGACCCTGCTACTTAACGGATCATTTGGAACTCATGAGCCAAAAGAAACCAAGGGTGTAAAAGTTTTATAACTTTTTCGTTTATTAATTTTTTTTTTATTTTTTCTTTCAGATTATATAATATACAAAAGGAAAATTTTTTTACACTAAGTATGAAAAATGATGTCTCTTAAATGACTGCCGTTTTCAGCTTCGCACTGATGGGCTCTTTTTAGAGCATTTTCCATAACATCTTTCAAAACTTGTGGCTGTAGCGTTCGAATTTCTGCACCAATGTTTGCCTTGAGTTCAGGGATTGTCTCTGGCTTGTTCACAACACTCGCTCCTTCAAATAACCCCAAAGAAAATAGTCGGGTGCTGTCAAATGCCATGTTGGTGATGACGATCAACTAAGCAACGAATCATTGCTTCAGAGGGCGAAATTCTGACGTTAAATGTCGACGATATGCTCTTTGCGTTAAAATAATTGATCTCTGGCTTAAATAATAAAATTCTATTGTTCTGGTTCTCCGTTCAGTTGTGTACCTCTCCATTATAAATTCTCCAA